>NC_092806.1:83851439-83881360 GCF_040954645.1 Diabrotica undecimpunctata | reverse complement strand
CGCGCTATCTCAGAGTCTTATTTATTCTAAATAGGAAAATATTTATGAAGAGTATTGATTCTGATTTCTAACAGCAAATAATTATTAGTGATTATACATGAGAACTTTTCATAATTGTAAATAACATATACCAGGTGACTAAAAACTATATAGAAATACATAGATACTTTAATTATCTTACATGTGAGTAGGTAGGTACATTACAGTTACTCAGAAGTATACTATCTGACAATTCTTACCCTACATCTCTCATAAATAAATACCTTCTTTCAACAAGTTTTGGGTCTTCTATCGATGATTTACCTAATGGTGATCAACTTAGAATGATTTCTAATACTATTATGAACAACAGTACTCTACTTTCTCCTAACATTGCAACTTCCACCACCCATTACTCTTCACTACCCTATTTCCCATATGTTACTGAAAAGCTTATTAAATTGTACAAACAGAACAATATCCCGGTTAAGATTGCTATCAATAATTCTAAGACTGTCAGGAACGTGTTTTCTAAAATTAAAACACCTCTTTCCTTTTTGCCTTTTTGGAACAAGTGAATGTAGTCTATCACATACCCTGTTCTGAATGTGATGCATGTTATATTGGTCAGACTGGCCGTTCCCTTAAAGGACGCCTTACTTCACATCGTAGTGACATTAAACTTTCTAAACATACTTGTGCCCTTGCAGAACATGCAATCAACACCAAACATACTGTGAATTTTGATGATGTTAGAATTCTCTGTAGAGAACGTAACCTTAACAAGAGACAGTTTATGGAGATGTGTCATATTTTGAAACAACCTAATGCATTAAATAAGAGAACTGATATCAGCAACTTAAGCCAAATTTACCATGCACTAATACTACAAAATTGATTCTTCCTTATTCTACTTTTAAATTATTGGTTTCTTCTTCAACTTCTTTTATTATATCGTAACATTTATGTTGGCATCTACAAAACTTTTCCTTCAATCTCACCAGCTGATTGTCAGTTCTGACATTCGAGCTTTCAAATACTTTATTTTGCATGATATGATCATAACAGTCAAGATCCCTAGCCTTGCCGTTGTTAATATAACATTTCAAAATTGACAATTACATTTTTTGATAGATTTTAGAATCAATCAATGTTTTCAAAAGTTAAATTAAAAAAATTAATATAAAATTACTTAAATTGGGAATCTTCCGGCGTTCTGTGTTTCTGTGTTTTTGCTGATTTATTTATTAGATTAATTTTTGATGTTTCTTTACAATAATAACATCTTAATGCTACAGATCTTTTAAAGGTAAGATCATTTACTTAATTGTTTTTCATATTAGATGTATCGCTAATAACACTCTTTTAGATGAACTGATGATGCCCATTGAACAGTCAGCGAAACGTCTTCAATAAATAGATAAAGTAGCACAACTCTTGTCTTTTTTATCTCCAAATTGACCGAAAATATCCCCATTCACTTACGAGTGCACTTTTTTTATATTAAATTAAACGGTCATATTCCTTCCTATCGAAGACGTTTCGCTTTATATTTCTAAAGCTACATCAGTTCTAACTCAATATGTAGTATATTATCGATGTTATTATATATATGTACTGTAAACTTTACTCATTTTTTAAAACTATCTTAACAAAAAAAAACAAAAAACACACAAACTCTGCAGAAAATAATGTTCATATTCGTAGATACGAAGATTTAAAAAAACTTTTAAACGGACATTTGGCCTCATTTAGATGGTTCTCCACTGAAGACAAAGTAGAACTGAGGGTCGATATATTCTCATAATCCATTAAAGAACCTTACAAAAAAATGTAAATAGTGAAGCCGAACACACACGGGAATAAGGGTAAAGATATTGACGATGATAGAAAATAATAGAAATAAATATAGAAAAGATTAGGAAACAATAGAAATTGCGAAAATTTCTCAAATAAGTAACAAAACTCTGAACAACCGAAAAAAAAACAACAATTTAAAAATAATATGCATATTAATTTCCTAATTTCCATAATAACGGCACAAGAAACAAACGATTTAAATTCAATTCATAATTAAAACTTTTAATACGACAGACAAATGTTTTGATCTACGTCATTCCAAATACGATAGGCCCACTGTCGGGGGATGATTCAGCACACCGTCATGTCGACTCTTCCTCCCATTGTCTATTTTTGAGATATGCCTTCGGGTTTGTACCCCTTTAATAGCAGAGAGGCACCACATGTAGCGTTCTCATGTACAAAAATAAATTGAAGAGTTCTTCTAACACCGCCTGAGTTACTAATGAATGTTTTTCATGGACTATTTTTTCGATAATCATATTAACAGCTTGAATGATTGTATAAAGCTGTGTAAGTGAGAAAATAGGTCAAATTGTAGGGCTGCACTGGCTGTATAGGATATATTTCGAAAATGCTTGCATTAAAAAAAAAATATGAAAAAATTGATACCTTTATGAAGTTAATATTTATAAATATCGTATACATGGTCTCATCTGGGGTTTTCTATAGATAGATAAAAGATTAATAATCTTACAGGAATTATTATTAAACTTAATTAATTAAATTGTTATTACTTAACTAAATTATTATTCTTTATGGAAGACTTTGAGACCCAAACAATATACAGTATCCACATCAATGCTCAAACCCACATGTTGGCTGCGATATGTGAACTGTACATTCGTCATTTGGCCCCACGGCCGGAATGTTTTGGTGTCTTTTTAAACCCATCTGAATGGTATACATCCTAGTATTCAGTTCACGATGGAGGTGCAAACTGATTTATTTCTACCGTTTCTCGACTTATCATGAACAAAAACCAATCCCAAGATTTCCATCACTCTGTTTATCTAAATCCACCCATACCAATCGTTACTTGCATGCCAACTCTCGTCATCCACCTTCACAACTTAATTAAGTCATTAATACCCGTATCTCAAGAATAGGAGCATTCACAAACGTCAATCTCCCACTCAATCTCAACCCAAAGACTCAAATCCTCATCATACGAAAGCTTTCCTTCCTTAGATCAAAGGTCGACTAAATTCTTCGTGAAGAATGAAGACTGCATTAATGTCAGTGTTCCATTTTATGTTTTGAATCTTGATAAAGGCAAGCGTTTCCTGCCGAAACGTTAATTTCACGCGCTATCTCAGAGTTGCACATGTTATATAATTTATTGAACCTAAACCCTAAAGAAATACTAATTTTATATTAAATATAGTACGGTTTAAGTATATATATATATATATATATATATATATATATATATATATATATATATATATATATAATATGTTTTTTTCTCCTGAAATGCGTACTCATTATTTTCATCCTGTTTTCATTTGCTAAAGTTATTAATCTTTGGCCATTATCAATTTGTATTCATATCTTTACTTTTGCCCCCTGTTATGTTTTCATGTAGATCTTCTCTTCCGACCTTCTATAATAATTTTAATATCTTGTCTGGGCATTTCTTCAAACAATGACTTTAATTCTTCATAAAATTCATCTTTCACTTCTTCTCCTTTTACTTCTGTTCGAGCATGTATATTTATTATCGATATCATGTTCTCTTTTCCTGTTATTCTTATTGCACACATTCTGTCAGATTTGCTACGAATCTTTTTACCTGCTCTACGTCTTCATGTACCAGAAAATCCTCTCCAAAATTCCTATTATCGCCTCCAATTGTATAAAACGTGTATGGAGTAATCTTTTCAATGTTGTACTCAGTCAAACGTGTTTCTTGTATTGCTATGATGTGTATTTTATATTTGTTAAGTTCTTCTATTGGGTTAATTAATGCTCCCTATTCGTATACTCCTCGTACATTCCATGTCGCAATATTTAGGTAAGTATTCTTATTTTTTGTTTTGCTATTTATGTTTAAACTCATTTTCCTGTTCATTGCTAGGGTCCGCGGCATAATGGGTCGTCTTTTTCTTTTTTCCACTACTATATGCCGTTTTTTTGGATCCATATTTCTAGAATTTTCTCGTTTGAAGGTACCGTTTCCGGCCCATTCCCATTTGATGCCATCCAGAGTTAGTTTTTTTGTACTCTATCTTCACGTTTTTACCTTCAGCTCTTAATTCCTTGCCTTTCTTTACAATTTCCTGCCTCATGTATCTTTCCGTTTTGGTCAGGTCATCGTTGATGAAGATCTTTTCTCCAGTAAGAAATGTGGGTTTGCTTTTTTCTTTCATTACCTTAGTTTTTTTGTCATAATTCATTTGTACCAGATATATATATTGTTTTGTTTTGTTTTAACTCTCTTATTGGAGAATAAAAATTAAAAACCAAAATGAAAGTTTACAAATCAAAGTTATTTCGAAATATTTCCAACTTCAAAGCAAATTACAGAACTAATACTTTACTGACTTTGTCTAGACTGAAATTAAACAACATCAGACATTTTCAAATAATTACTTTTATTGTTAGTTTTAAAATTTAGTTTTAGAGCACAACGTGGAATAACCGGTAATTTAAATCAATATCCTGGTATTAAACAACCTACTGCTTGATTTATTGGGCCTTAGCACGATACAGGAACACGAAATTAGTGAGTTTTGGGTAATTCATGTTGTTTTAAACGAGATTGCAATTAGAAGCACGATAACCATTTACAGATTATAAAAAATTGAGTTGTTTTACTCACCTGCCCAATTTAGTAGCTAAGAATAATTTTAAATATCATTTGCTGACGGTAATTATGAGTGTATTTAACCAGTTATTTAAAGCAAGCTCAAAGAAATTATGAATTTTTCTTCGGAATGCAAATACAGTAATTACGGTAACTGCCCTTTACTTCTTAAAGCATGTCTCGACAAAGTAATCTAACTGAAAAAACTCATTATACTTAAGCAAAATCTGGTCTAAATAATTTTTTAAAGGAACATAATAAATTATATGAAAGTCAATATGGCTTTAGAGAGAGAAGGTCTACAGAAGATGCAATTGGTAAATTGATAAAAAATATTTACAATTCTTTAGATAATAAAAAAGCTTCTTTATGTATATTTGTAGATCTCTCTAAAGGATTTGATACTGTAAACCAAAAAATATTATTATATAAACTAAAAAATTATGGTATCAGAGGTGTGGCCTTTAAATTGTTAGAGAGCTACTTAAGTGACAGACAGCAAAAGGTAACTGTAGATGGTAAAATCAGCATGACTAGAACTGACTTAGGGAGTCCCGCAAAGAACGGAGTTGGGGCCGCTATTATTTACTATTTATATAAACACATTACTTACATTACAGACCTCAGATCATAAGTTTTGCTGACGATACAGCAATTTTTTTATAGCAATAATAATTGGAAAAGGTTAAAGGGAAATGTCGAAATGGACTTTGTAAAAATAAAAAAATGGTTTCGATATAACCAGTTAACATTAAATATTGAAAAAACTAAATACTTGCTGTTATCGTCATACACCACTGGGTTAGCAAACTTCAACCGACTTGATATTGACGATACAACAACGATACAAGAATTCCAGAAAACATTAAGTACCTTGGTGTTGTAATGGACAGACACCTAAAATTGGATCATCATAATAAATATGTATGTAATCCAAAAAATTAGAGGTTTACTCCCAAAATTCAAATAGGCGATTTCCTGGATGTTTACCATTTGAAGATTTTATACCATTCTCTAGTATAATCACAATTGAAGGGTCCAATGCAGAAACCGGGCAAGTCCACTTTTTGGGCAAAATTAGGTAAGCGTTTGTTCACGCACAGTATAAAATTCTACATCTTACATTGCATACAGCAGCTCGATAGGATTAAAAACATCAATAATAGAGTGTAAAATGTGTTGCCTGCATTTTGGTACTTTGCATAAACCGGTGAAGTCCTGGACTTGACTGGAGACTAATGCGCAGTGGTGTCAGTTCTTCGTCAAATAGGTTATGATTCATTGTGTTGTTAACTCCATTGCATTCAATACTTTTGAAATAAGAGATAAAAGGAACTCATCTTACCAAATCATGACCATATGTTATACACTGAAATGATAAAGCTGAAAAAAGAAACAAATTCAAGCATGTTATGTCTTTGCAACAAATTATGTGCCACAGTGCGATCATCGGTTTTACGGGCAATCCGGAATTACCATCAGAGGGTCTCACCAGACAATAAGGAAACTTCGGTATCAGAATTCAGTGTCAATGAGTAAAGAAAAATGTATCAACTCCGCACTAACATTTAGTTAAAACTAGGTTTTCGTTTATTTCCCATAATAAACCAGTCATAAACCAGTCAAGTCAAATTCTTTTTCCCCCATAACTTTTTTCTTTTTAACTTACAACATATTATTTAAAAAAAGTGTTAACAAGATGATCTTCAAACGACAAAAAATACAAAATTTAGCAGGATTTCACAGTTTTACCATCAAAAATTTTTTTTACTTCTGAACATTTTGCTTTATGTGATTTGACCGGTTTATGCATTGGACCCTTTAATTAGCCTATGGGATTATTGGATGGGGTGAAGTTAAACAATGCTCACTTTAAACATCTAAACGTTATACAAAATTGGATAATTAGAATAATATATACTTTTAGATCTGTTCAACAAAGTATATACAACAGAAGTAATACCAGAAGATTGGTTGCTGTCGACGTTTTTAACACTACCAAAGTCAGTACATGCGACAGAATGCTCCCAGTGCAGAACAATTTCCTTAACAAGCTATACACTTAAGATATTTCTCAAAATAATACATAAAAAAATAGAAGAAGATATAGATGACACCCAATTTGGATTCAGAGAATTACTAGGAACGAAAGAAGCTCTGTTCGCTTTTAACGATCTCGCGCAAAGACGACTAGATATGAAACAGGATCTTTATGTCTGCTTTATAGATTATCAAAAGGCTTTTGATAGAGTACGACATACGAAACTCGTGAAACTGTTAAAAGAAAAGAATATAGATGGTCGAGATATAGGGGTTATTGTCAATCTGCACTGGAATTAAAAAGCAAAGGTTGGAATCGAAATCGTCGATACAGAAGCTATGGAAATAAAAAAAGGTGTTAGACAGGGTTGCGTGCTGGTTAATCGAGACCTTCCTCTGGAGCTATACTGGAGCTAGGGATAAGAGCCTTAAGATGCTACGTGTTCTCAACTTTTTTCTATGGAATGGAAAGTTGAACACTAAAAGTGGATAATATAAAGAAGTTGGAATCATTTGAGATGTGGTGCTATTGAAGCATATTGAAAACACCATGGACCCAACGAGTTACATATGTAGAAGTGTTAAGAAGGCTACAAAAAGATTGCGAGGTCATAAAGCACATCAAAACAAGAAAGCTGGAATATTTAGGCCACATATTTTATATGTGGCCTATGTTTTAAATATAGGTTTATTACAAGAGGTGCCAAATACGAGATATTAAGACTCATAATGCAAGGTAAAATCAAGGGTTAAAGATCCATAGGAAAAACGAAGAATTTCCTGGCTAAGAAACCTAAGAAAGTGGTATAGTTGCAGCTCAGTAGATATTTTTAGAGCAGCCGCTAATAAGGTATGTATAGCTGTGATGATAGCTAACCTCCTATAGGAGAAGGAAATACAAGAAGAAGACGAATCATATATAGAAAGGGTATAAGATCTATAATGGACCAATTATTTACAGACAGTCATTTCATGGCCAGACAGTGTAGCGACTATCGACTTATCAGTTTAATGAGTCACACGCTCAAAATTTTTATGAAAATATTGCATTGTCGCATATATAAACTTTGTGAGGAGATAACTAGTAATGAGCAGTTTGGTTTCCGAAACGGTATGGGTACTCGAGAAGCTCTTTTTTGCATGCGAATACTCTAACAAAAGAGCATTGAGTTTAGGAAAAATATTTACGTATGTTTTATAGATTTCGAAAAAGCCTTTGATAGAGTATCACATACATTATTATTTCAATGCTTAGACTCAGTTGGTCTGGACACGTATGACATTAGATTGCTTAAAAATCTTTACTACAATCAGACCACTTGTGTTAAGGTGGACCAAGAGGTTTCAGCTAAAGTTTCTATTAAGCGTGGTGTCAGACAGGGATGTGTTATGTCACCGATCTTGTTTAATGCCTGCACTGAACCAGTTTTTAAAATAGCGTTAAATAATCGCCGCGAAGGTGTTAAGATCGGTGGTGAAATTATTAACAACATCAGATACACCGATGACACCGCAATAATGGCAGAGAGTCTAGAACATTTTCAAACTCTGTTGAATACAGTAAACAACGAATGCACTGAAAAGGGCTTAACAATCAACGCAAAAAAAACAAAATGGATGGTGGTCGGAAAAATTAATATCGAAGACTCAGTACTAAGATTAGATAACACAATCCCGGAAAGGGCGGAACACTTTAGATATCTGGGTAGCTGGATTGACTGCAGGGTTGAAAGTGACGAGGAAATTTTAACCAGAATAGAATTCGCACGGAAAAACTTTATTAACTGACGTTGTGTATTATGCAGTAGAAGTCTGTCGTTAACCACACGGCTAAGAGTATTGAAGTGCTACGTCTGGTCCACTTTGTTCTATGGATGTGAAACCTAGACAACACAAATAAAAAATCTTAACAAATTAGAAGCGTTTGAGTTATTTTGTTACCGTCGCATGCTCAGAATCCCGTGGACAGCACACATATCTAACGAACGCGTGCTAGAGACCGTGCACAAAGAGCGAGTATTGATCAACATCATCAAAATGAGAAAGGTCCAATACTTCGGTCTTCGGTCCAATACAAAATATCGCTTACTCCGGTCAATCATTCAGGGCAAAATCGAAGGAAAACGTTGGATCGAAAGAAAACATTTGTCCTGGCTGCGTAACATTAGACAATGGACAGGTCGAACGGTCGAGGAACTGTTTTATCTAGCTGCCGACCGAGAATCATTTCATCAGCTTGTCAATATGACGATAGCCAACGCTTGAATACAAGCACGGCACACAAAGAAGAAGATTTCATGGATTTAAAGCAGTTGTACTCCTACTAATCTTTATTATATGTACACAGTGAGAAATCATTTCTGAATTGTACCTACCATACACAACAAACTAGAAATAGAAATTTAACGACATTAGTACCAAAAAAAGAAAAAAACCATTGGCCAACGTTGTATTGATTTTTTGGGACCAAAAATTTTCAATTGCCTACCACCTGTCCTCAAAACAAAAAACAATACACTATAACTATAAAAAATTTAAAAAAGAATTAAGACAATGGATCTATGGTAATCGATATAAATTACATGAATTAATTAACAGGTATTAATGAGCTGAAATTTCAAATAAATGTTAAATTGTTAAATTTTATGTTTTCCTAATTGTAATTTGTCAACAGTTTGTATGTTACTACTTTAAAGTTTTTATAATTGTAATTTGTGCGATAAAAATATGTTTTGTATTTTTTTTATGTAGGTATTGTTTTTTTTTATGTAAAAAAAATCAACACTCACGTACAAGTTGTAGTCCATTTTTCACGCAACTTCTGTGAGAAACTGGGTTTATTTATATTGTATAAAATATGTAAATTTATAATGTAACATTTTTTTTTATAACTTAATTCTATTATTATGTAAATCGAGATAGCACTGATGATGGAATAGTTATTCCGAAAACGTTCTATGATGTAGTCCGATAGGGTTTTAATATTAATATACCTCGTATAAAGGAAATTTTAAAATAAAAATTTTTGTTGTACATGGTATACAGCCAACTACAAGTATTTAGTTTTCTTGTGAACTTCTATTGTTTGTTAAATATCCTTCTTGTAGTTCTTCTCCAAATTCTTTCCATGCTATTGCTTTTGCTTGTGTAACTGTCTTTTTTACCACTCGTCCCTGCCTGTAATATTTTTCTTTATTTTCTTCTAATCCCATTTCGATGTATTTTTTCCATGTCATTGTCTTCTTCTTTATTTCTGCCTTCACTTCTTTATTCCACCATCTTGTCCTTTTCAACAATAATAAATTTCAATTTCATTAAATTGAATTACAGCTTTATGTAAATTTTATCGCATTTTACCACACACAATAGAATTGCAGCTCGAAAATCCCAAAAGCTTCCAAATCTGACATTAACTCAGGAAGTTGGTACACATATGAGAAAACAACTTCCCCTTCCAACTTTCTTGAAACAATAGGAAACAATATGAAAACTAAAACTCTCATCCAAAATCGCCCTAATCCCATTCATAACAATAATTTCGCTTTGCAAACTCCTCAACTCGCGCAGTTTTATTTCCACTGATCCCCAGCTGTGGAAGTTGTACAGAAGCTGGCAAAATTTCTTAAGTTTTCAGAAACTATATGCTGAAAAGCTAATGCTGTTAAGGGAGTACGCTTAAACAGAGACGTAGAAAACATTACAATTGCTTGATAATTGTTTTAATATTTTATAAAACACATACAGATAGATAAATATTACAGATTTCCTGTAATTTTTTTAAAAGGATCGCAAGTGAAAAATAAACATGAACTAATTACAAAATTTAAATTCTTGTTAACAATAGCTTATTACTCATTTATTGTTTTAGTTTTACTATTAAAGTCTCGTATTTCTGTATTTTAATATTATTTTGAAGCTATTTTCTTATGTCATTTTAAAGTAATTACTATTTAAATGGGAATAAGCCGCAATTAAAGGTTAAAGTAAGTTTAGTGACGTTTCAATTTCCACTTCGGAAATCGTTCTCAAAATACAAACCTTTCACAGTTGCATTCCCCGTGTCTGCTGGTAGGATGATTATGGAGTAGTAGTCATTTTTTAAAGTTCTTATAACATTTAGTTCCTCTTTGCTTATGTTTTGTTCAATTTTAATAGACTTTTCCAATTCAAGTTTTTGAGATATTTTCTCCACTGAGCTTATTATGTCTAATTTTGGAATGGATGGATGAGTAACAGCAAAGTTTAGACCCTTTGACAGTAATAAACTCTCCGTTGCATTTAAATGTCTATTTGATAGATTGACAACAGTCGCTAATATGTCATAATTTCTATTGAGGTTATCTAAAGTGTGTATATTGTTTTGTTCTAGAAGAATGTTAAATTTATTTAAATGTATATTTCTTTGTTTCTTATATGAATTTTCATATACTATATGTAAACTAAAAATAATTTGATCAACATTAAAAAGAAAATCTTCAATACTTCCAATATCTTGTTCTACAAAAAATAAATTAGATCTATGAAATTGTAACCTCTCGCGGATCCTGGACAAACTGGCTTTATGTAGAATATTTTCCAATCTTCTGCTTGAATATGGTGGACGTAACTGCAAGCCCTTTGGTATTAGGTTATTGTCTTTACTTCTTCGTAAAAATTTTATTGAATTTTGACAATGTGCCAGTTTCTTGTAAAGAATTTCCAATCTCCGAAAATTTTTAATAACGCTGGGCCCATAACAGTTTCTTAATATTGTTCTGAAGCTATTATCTTGTGACATTTTAAAATAATTACTATTTAAATAGAAATAAGCCACAATTAAAGGTTAATCTACACTACAGTTAACACTACAATCGCATCACCTACATCGTCTGAGGCATCCTCAAATACCCAAAAACATAAATCAACCTCATCCGTCACAAGTCAGCACTTACCTCCAAATAAAAATACACATATGAATTCTCATGAACCCCAGATAACTTCAAACAAAGCAACAGGAAAAAGAACCCTAGAAGATGCAACCACGCCACCCGCCGAAGAAAATTTGCAAATCCTAAGCTTCAATTAAAGAAAAAAACCAAAACTGATGACAAAAACTTAAGAGATGAGATACCAAATCTCCAAACATTATTAAATTTAGTCATAGAATATCTAGAAAGGGAAAAACAATTGTTAAGCTTCGATCAAGTAGTGGATCTATTCGAAAATATACAAGGCTCAAAAGACATAATCAGCGTAATAACATTGTACTCAGAAGACTCTTATGCACTTTATGCACATAAAGTTTCTAACGGAATTACATCCATACTACATCGACAAAAGAATGCAAACCAAAAGCATTAAATTAATACGCAAACTTGGCAAACACACAGGTTTACTTGGTGCATTGTCCGAAGAAGATTCCGACTCATCGGTAAATAATTTCTCTAAAGAAAGATCACTGTTGACTTCATGTTTGTTTCGTCACATTCATGTATACAAGGAAATAAAGAAGCAGATGAACTAGCCCGCTTAGCATCCTTTAGCCAGGATAAGTAGATTGCATCGCAAGGTAAACTCAAGGAAATCGAACAATTAGTGAAACCGTGGCTCCAACCCACAGCGAATAGACACGACCAAGTGAGAATAGTGCGTTTGCGGCTGGACACAGTGATTTGACACATAAACCCCTCTTTGCGAGGTCCCTTAAGCTAGCGGGGACACATGAGCGGAATCCAATTTAACCTACGTAATATTTTTTCACCAATTTTTCACTAATTTATTACCACCCTAATAATTTTTCACCACCAAACCAACCTTAAGGGGAGCGATTCTGCTGGCTTAACACTACAGGCTACACTAATTGGCAGACTGTGCCGCCAATGTGTGAAAATTGTCAAGTACAGCTCTCCGTGGAGCATATACTAACTAGGTGCAAAACATATGAAGCAGTAAGAGGGAAGCACACTATCCCAAATAATATAAAGGAAGCCTTAGGAAAAACATGAACAATAAAATCACAATAAGTTATCTTAAAGACTAAGGACTGTATCAATTATTGTAATTTTTTTCTAACTTTAACTGAATTATATTTTTTAGGTCGCTAATAATCCTTGTGGTTGCAGCGTAAGTAATAAATAAAAAAAAAGATGGTTTTATCAATATTATTGGCAATGTTTATATTGTGGTCGTATATCGGCAATAACACGGCGCATGCTGTTCTCCAATTGGTCAATCGTTCCAGGCTTATCGGCATGGACTAGCAAATTTACATATCCCCACAGAAAATGGTCTGGCAGTGTTCAATTGCATGATCTTGGAGGCTTATTCACGGATTTAAAAACGTGAAACTATAACGTAGCCAAACCGTTCTTTCAATAAATCAATTGTGGCCATGTTGAGCCGTCTTGTTAAACCACAGCTCCTGCACATCATGGTTGTTCAATTAAGGAATGAAAAAGTCAGTAATCATGGCTCTATAGCGGTCACTATTGACTGTAACGATCTGGTCAGCATCGTTTTTGAAGAAGTACGGACCAATGATTCCACCAGCCCACAAAACACACCAAAAAGTCCGTTTTCTGGATATAATGGTGTAGCAACCTTATGAAAATTAATATCAATGGCAACTTCGTTTTAGGCCTATTCACAGAATCTACGCCTTGCTAGGAAATCTTGAATTCTTGCACGAGTTGGATTTTGTAAGCACGCAAACCAAGATCTTTCCGAACATTTCTTTCATAAAGTGGATGCACACATATACAACTGCTGTGCACAATGGCGGATATACTGATTCGGATCTTCCTCTAGGATACGCTCTACATCAGCAACAACTTCTGTACGCATTATACGACGTCTCTGTGGATCCGTATTATCATTTAGAGTAAACGTGCGAAAACATTCCATCGTTAATCAAAGTAGTTGCTCTGATGGACGATTATGTTGACCATAAAACGGACTATAAAATAAACGTAATGCGCGGTGTGTATTTCAAACAAAACCATAATTTTCAAAATAAATTGGCACAATTTGGAAGCACTGTTCATTGTGTCAGTCTATTGATGCTGAAATGCCAAATCAAACTAAATATAAATAACTTGAACTTAAACACCCATTATTAGTATTCTATTGTACCATAGCTCTGAGGCTGGCTTTGCAAGCCGAAACGCGCTATCTCAGAGTGAAATAAAAATTTTACTTGTTCTTCTTCAAGTGGCCTCTCCGCTACGGAGTTTGGCAATCATCATTGCTATTCGTATCTTTGAAGCTGTTGCTCTAAATAATTGGTTAGATGTGCACTGGAACCAGTCTCTTAAATTGCGCAGCCAAGATATACGTCGTCTCCCCACGCTTCGTTTGCCCTGAATCTTTCCTTGGATAATTAACTGAAGCAATAAAATTCTACAAACTTTAAAAATACTTTTGGTTAATTATGCAGACCCAAATGTGATTACTCAATTCATCACCTACTCAATCACTTCAATGGATTATTCCAGATACGCCAGATACGTAAGGTCCCGAATTCTTACCGTGTTCGTTGAAGGTTGGAAGAGAAGTCATACCTTGTCGGTTAAAATCTACTCATTGGAGCTTGCCCATTTGGATATATGACCGATTGTGTGCCTGGAAGTAAAATCATATTATATCGCGCTTTTGAATGAAATGCGACTAATAAGCACATAAGGTTATTCTGCATCATTTCAAGGAAATATAATTATTAAAGATCTAAAACTTATTCTACCCGAAATAAATTAAGTATTATTATAATATTCAATATAAAATAAGAAATAAGGATTCTCGAACAATTTCCATTCTTTGATTTTGTCCATAAATGTGTAAAAAACATATTAGTCTTTCAATTTTAAGTTAATATTGACCGATACCATAGTCTAATGTAAATATGACGTGAATCAGCGTTTAAAATGCGCCAGCTCTGAAAATCTAGATCAGTGATGACGAAAATCTGGATCACGATGTTGCTCAAGAGTTTGTAAAAAGTCCTAGAAAGAGTTTGATTGCTAAATAGATTTTAATAAGTGTAAAATAATACAATCGGAAATATTGACAATTAAGTTAAATATTTATTTACAATAATGTAACAATAACGATGGGTAAAATATTGTTTTTTATTTCGAATTAGGTCATTGACACGGGAGCAAAGGTTTACAATAGTACCTACAGAGGTATGATACATAGTGTACAATAGTAAAGTTTAAAATAATATGTTAAATATATTTTGTTTAACAATCGTGTAGTCTTTAAGAAGTCTATTAGGCTTTTGAGTCGGCTTGAACAGTTCAGAAGTTCTTTTAAACGGTAGCATTATTGGCAATGTGAGTAGCCTAGTAGTGCTGACATTATGTGAGGATGTGCTTGATGGTAATATCCTTGCATTGGGAGCATAACTGTTTGTCCTATCCATAATTTTCGTATTGCTATTTTCACTTTTCTTTTCAGTATTACTAGGATAAATAGCTGTTAACTTAAGGTTGGATTTCATTGAGCTTCTTGTCTTTGGTGATCCAAGTTTCTGCGACTTGTTTAGGATATTCCTTTTGAATTTTGATTTAATATAATTTTGGAGCTGTATGTTATAGACGGATAAGTTGGATGTGAATGTAGATGCTTCTTTTGCAGCGCTGTCAGCCATCTCATTTCTTTGAATGCCGATATGAAAACGCACCCATATTATTGTTATTGACATCCCTCGGGAAGTGTGATTATGGATCGATTCTAGCATTTTTTGCACTAGGTGATGTTGATTGAAAATATTTTTTAACGAATCAATTGCCGATAAGGAATCGGTGCAGCTACACTTTGTATATTATCAAAAGGAAACTCGAGAGCTTTTGAAATACTGAAGAGTTCTCCTGAAAACACGCTACATTCGTTGGATATTCGGTATTGTCCTAATACTGTATCAACTATAGTGAGAGAACAGCCAACTCCATTTGCGTTTCGGGATGCAACTATATAAAACACCTTATCATAGTAAGATTTATTCACAATATCCTTGAAAGCTTGTCGAAAAATGATATTATTTGTTTGTGGCTTATTACATTTACAGAGAGAATTGTTTATAAAAGGAGGTATTTTAGACCATGGCGGGGATTCTGATTTTATAGATGCAAGTGTTACAGATAATTGTGTGTCTTAACGTACGGGTTGTAGGATCTGTGGGATTAAAAGTATACATCTGGGCGAGTTTACGAATCCAGGTCTTGGCGAAGTCAGAAGATTAAATACAGGGTTAGTCGGATTCGATAAAATTCTGCTAGCATAAGATAGGAAAAGTTGCTGCCTCCGAAAGTAAAGAAGGAGTTCATGAGATTCACCATAGAGACGTTCAACGGGATTGGATCGAAATGCTCGTAAGCAAATTTGGAGAGCAGTGTTTTGAACAGAGTTTAATGATTGCAATAAATTATTGGATGCGGACAAATAAACTATACAACCATAGTCTAATTTAGATCGGATTGTAGCTAGATATATTTTAAAAAGTACACTTTCATCGGCACCCCATTGATGGTGGGACAATGTCTATAACAAATTCATTCTACCTAAACAGTTGCCTCTTATTTTATCGATATGACGACGCCAGGTGAGTTTGTTATCGACAGTTAGTTCTAAAAACTTATAATGATCAATTAACTCTAAACTTACTTCGTTTAGTGTTATTTTGGATTTATTAGAAGAGAACCTAAAGCCAGTTTTCTCGGAGCATGTAGTAAGGGACTCGACAGAATTTTGTAATAAAGATGAGGTTGCAGCTGTGGATTTTCTTGGCAGTATAAAATAAGGTCATCTGCGTATAAGGCAAATCTAACGGGGGATTTTATATGAGAGCAAATATCATTGATGGTTAGTAGAAAGAGGGTAGAACTCAAAGTGGAATCTTGGGGTACACCATTTTCAGTGACATAGTTGTCGGATAATACTCCGTTAAATGTGATTCTGAAATTTGTAATATTTCAAAAGTTGTCTATGAAGTTTGTTGTTTTTAAGAATAACCGACTTACATGTTGTATCGAAAGCACTTTCCATATCACAAATACTGCGATTACGTTTTGCTTGGAGGCCATAGCATTTACTATATTTGTTTGCAGAATCACTAAATTATCAGTGGTGTTTCGATTAGGTCTAAAACCTGATTGAGCAGGGCAGGTAAAATCGTTATAATATATTTTATAGATTTTAATATATATTTTAATAACACATAGCTATTACAAAATTTCATTTGCTATTAGGACAATACGATTCAAAAAACACAAGACAAAAACTTTTTACCCGTCTCTGCAAACATCTAATACTATTAAGGGAACCGTTGAAAGGGATGGAAGTCGCAACGGACAGGAGGAATCTGATTAAGCACGGATCCATTTCGGTTTATTAAGCATATTTTTAAGTTTCGAAAAACTTTTTCTTTAGAATGGATCCTTTGAGACGGAACGAAGAAACGAAGTAGACATGAGGCTCTATTAGCTGAAGTTCTATTGATAATACGAACTATATGCAATAATCTTTAAAGTTTCAGAAATGGTGTTTGTATAATGAAATTTTGTAGTCGTGTTATTTATAATTAAACTTTTCTCAACAATTATTAATGACTATTATAATGGTAAGATAATTTTTAATAACCAAAAGACAAAATCTGGTTTGTTATGTAAAATATTTATTATGAAACACTGAGTTCTTTTGTGTTTTGAAGGTCAGCTATAAAATTTGATAATACTTTGGCTAAAAGTACAAATTGTGTAAATAGTTACCCCACAACCTCCTGCTGCAGTACTTGGGAAATGCATATGAACATTTTTATGCACTTTTTAGGGATTGATAACAAAAAAGTATTCACTAGTTCAAACTTACAGTCTGTAAGATGAGAAGATTCATTAAGAAGCGTATTCTTTCTCTCAATGCCCCACAACTATGACGAAATAGATCGTAGTGTTAAGAATATACATTTCGTCATCCTTGGGGCTACAAACTGTGGAGAGCTCTAGTCTCTTCCACAATTTTCCTCTACTTTCCTCCCCTTTGTTATCGTTCCATTGACCTGCATGTTGAGAAGATTTTTCTCCGCTATTAATTATTAATCAAGTCATTAGTTAATTAGCTATTAATTTTTTAGCCTACCTCTTTCTCTAAGGTCTGTCCTGGTTATTTCTTTTCCCGTGTCCAAACAATTCCCGTTGTCTTGACTATACAAACCTAAGTATGTCTTCTTTTTCTATCAACCCCTAAAGTTTAAAATGTTGTTTCTCACTAGATACTTTCTCTCTCAATCTCTTCATCTACATAATACTCCAATACCATTTTTTTTGTAGTATAGTAGAGATATATATTGAACACAACACTAAAATTACCAACCAAAGTAGTAATAAATAAAATAACTCAAATTATAACACTTGCAGAAGAACATCAAGGTTTTAGGTCGGGAATAGAACAAGTGATGTATTTTAATGAAGTGAATAGAGCAAACCGAGGTGCAGGTTTCCTGAGTGAAACAATATGGAGAAATAAAAATATCGAAAAAAAAAAATAAAAGCTGAATTTACAAAACAGTCATCACACCAATAATGACATATGTGGCAGAAAGACGACTTGACGCAAAGAAGACAAAAAAGATAATAGAACAGCAGATATGAAAACACTTAAATAAATTGATGGTAAGACACTATATGACAGAGCTAGAAGTACAGATATACGACGTAGATGCAAGGTGGAGAACATCAAGAACTAGGTACGAAATAGAATAGTAGAATGGAACGATCATATAAGCCGAGTGACAACAAATAGATTAGTAAAGACGGCAAGATACGGTTCGTCAACAGAAAGATGGTCAGTGGGAAGATCACGAAAACGATGCAACGACAACTTACTGGTGGTACATTGAAAAACAGACAGAGTTATGTCTACATAAAAAGAAGAAGAGGAAGAAGCAAATATAGCTTTTTATACTATATTGCGTAGTATCATTTTCTTCTAGTTAGTATACTATAATTTATCATCTTTGTTATAAATTATTCAAATGAGACTATATACATTTTGATTCCTCAGATATTTCTTCATTGGTAACTTAACCTTCCTGATTTGAAAAGATCCACTACCAGTTTACCTTCTACGTGGATTCTAATGTTTTTCAGTCTCGCAATTGCTCATGTTACCTCCTCTAAACTTTGCTGCTCAATTTCATGTTTTATTGTGACAATTAGCTTATCTGATAATCACCTCATTTCTCACCTCGATAAAATTTCGCTCTTTGTCTTTCCACTACTTAGTTCTTGGTTGAAATCCATAAGTCATTATCGTTATCGCGCAGTGTAGAAAAGCTGCTTTACTTTAGTTAGTTGCAAAGTTACTTCATACATCGTCTTAGTTTTCTTCCAACTTTCACCTACAGAATTGGACTATAATTAGCGACTAAGCCATGCCTACAACTTTTTAGCTAGTTTTTCTTAGTACATCTCTGCAAATTTTTGAACTTTCAGCTTATCTAGGTACCTATATTCTACTTTATTTTTTACATTCTTTACCAATATTTATTACAGTAAGCTTTTTACGAAAAAGTATTCGTACACTTCCCGTCATATAAAACTGGTACACTTTTTTTTCCCAATGTAAACCTGTGTTCGCACTGGACACAATGGTTCGTGAATCAATTCGTTGTTGCCATCACAGATAACGGAATTTCAGTAAATTTAAATAAAACGTAAAATGAAATCGTAGGCTTCCACGGCCAGAGTCAGAATTACAGTTTATTCGTCTTCCGGGTTTGGACCGTGTCATTTGTGAGTGACCCAAAAGTGGGTTCATCTCGACGTTTCGCTACAATTGTATGTAGCTTCTTCAGGAGAACAAAAAGAAAAAGAAAACAAAAGACAGGAAGATGGGTAGTTAGCAACGGTAACTCAGTTACTCAACGCAACCAGAGGCGAATACTAAATACCAAGATGGGCATTTGGTCACAGTAACTCAACTACTTAACGCAGCCAGAGGTGAAAACCAAATGCCAGGACAGGGATTCACGTCCAACAGCTCAGACACTAACGCGTCGAGAGGCGGGGAGTGAATCATGGAGTTTGAATCTACACCTTAATTGTAATCCGTTTTTATCTATAAATAGACTATTATTTTTTACATTATTATGTATAAATGTAAACAAAAAACATTACCTACCCATTGAGATGCATGTTTTTTTCAAAATTAAATGATTTACGGTGTATAAATGATAAAGAGAATAAAATTAAGCGGAGTAAGATATCATCGTCTGTCTTAAAAAATCCTCTTATAACTGAAAAATGTTCTTCCGAACATATCCGAACGATTAAACATAAAAATTAAACATAAAAAATATTGCTTGACATCAGTCAGATTTGACAAGTTTGTCAAAGTGAATTTTTAAAGATGCCACGTCAGTTAAGTCAGTTTGATAAAACGAGAATATTTCAAAAATATAAGATGGTTGGTCTATTCGACAACTGGCTCAAGAATTAAATAGAAAATTTTTACTTAAAAATCCCTTTATAAAAGGTATATAATTTTAAAGACCCAATCGGGCTATATCACAAAACGTTTTCGGAATCCATGTTCCATCATCAGTGCACCTAAAAAGTATATAACCACTTAATTAAAAAGAACGTGAAATTTAAATTTTGACCAAGGTTAATACAAAATGTGGTTAATACTTACTGGGTGGGTATACATGTATTGAGCCACTAAATATGTGGGTAAAAACCCGTTAAAAATTGTTGGTTTAAATTTAGTTTACATTGTATAGTATTAAATATTATGATGGTAAAGTTACCAGTGGATTTGGTAACATGGCGACGTATGACTCCACGTGAAGTTGCTGGTCCTGAGACGAAGGAGATGTCAAGCTGCAATTAATGCTACAAAAAAAAATATAGATTATTAAACACATTTTTTGTTAGATTTTTATGTTTTGTATTGACTTTTATGTTAAAGCTTTCCATTAAATTTTAACAATAATTTTAATTTACTTGTTAATATTCAATTACATGTTATGATTCTTATGAACTTCTGTGACATTTTTCATGTGTTTGTACGCTCAATCTAATTCACTCCATCTACAGTAGATTCTGACACTTTTAAGATTTCTTTGTAAATATTTATATGTTTGAATCACATATTTTTTATTTCCAGCTCTGATTGACAAGTTCATAATCATCGTCAGTGGTGCTACAATCCCTAGTTGAATCTCGACCTTCCCCAGCCTATTTCACCAGTCATTTCTGTTCATCGCCCACCGTTGCCTGTTTGCTGTGCCGAATTTCCTACTGGCGTCTTTATTAGGGTTCTGCCATTAACTATTTCTTTATATTTTTTTGTATTATTCAAAATTATATCACCTTCTTCAAATACCTTGATTGACACTTTTCTTGCTAATATTGGCATTATAATTTCCCAGTCACCGAAGACGTCAAAAGAATGTATAAAATTGGTAGAAGTGAGAAAAATAGTAAAAGATACTTAATTCTTTTTGTATATTTTTCCTTAGGATTCTGTCACCCCCAATGTGTGGTAACGTATTTTCCTCACCAACACTACCCACGCATAATAAAAATGATCTGTATATTTTAAACCATTTTCTTTGCATCGTCATGCAACCATATTTATAATACATTTTTATACCATATAAATATACTTATTCTAGATATAGTATTATTATAGTATTATTATAGTATATTGGTATCATTTATATTTAATATCCCATAAAAACTGCGACATTTCTTTTTTAGCGGTGACGTAATCTTAATTAAAGATCAGATTATGGACCATACGAATAAGAGCCCAAAACCTGTAGTTAAAATTACAAAAAAAAACAATTTTATATCTTTGCATTTCTATTTTTGCCTACTAAAAATGAACTCAAATTTGCAAACAATTCCTCATTTAAACAAATTATTAGTATTCATTTTTGTTTTATATGTAACAATTTTTAATATAAAGTAAGAAAATATGTCTAAAATCCTGTGAGAAGTTTACTTCGAATCTCTTGGATATCTGAAAATATTTTTCTTGAAAATCCAGAGCGATGATTTTCAGAGCTAGTCTGGAAGCAATATAATTTTCATCGTTAAATATTTGTAGGAATAACACAGGATAAAATCAGGAGCGTACTTATATATTAAAACGTATTATATGAAGTAAATAACTGTAAAAACAGGTATTTACAAATCCAAGCAACAACAATCGTTTGTGCAAGTAGTAGTATAAATAGTTGTGCAGGTAGAACGAATCTGTAAAATTCGGATATATTATATATATATATATATATATATATATATATATATATATATATATATATATATATATATATATATATTAACAATTAAATATAAAAAAAATAAAATTACAATCCTCTTCTATTTAACTATTCATCATCACCATTATCACCATCATCATACAGCCTTCTGCGTCCAAAGTTGAACATAGGCCTCCACTAATTTCGTCGCCTCTTCATCGTCTACGTCTACTTTTTGTGTCAGCTCATAGTCTCTAAATTGTAATTTTTTGGGTCCACCGCCCGTCATTCATTCTGGCCAAATGTACCGCTTAATTCCACTTCAGTCATGCTATACGCTCTATGCTCTATGTCTGTGATGCCTGTCCTTATTTAAAACTAACTAAATATATCTCATCAGTTCTCCATTTATCATTTCTCCTGGAAATCCTCTTGACCCTGTTGATTATTTGTAAACTCTTTTACTGTTATTATAATATTTTGTTTATGTCTACATTGATTTCGTTAGTAGTTTTCATTTGCTTTCATAAAGATTGGTCATGGTTCTAGGAGAAAGTTTTTATAGTTTTGCATCCACTGTTTTATTGGACACCGGAAGTTCAAAAGCAAACAACATGTTCATGCTGATATAAAGCAAACAAAAGAAAGCACATGCTTAAGATAACGCCATAAATAAAAACAAATACGAGAGATGTATAAGTTTTAATGTGACACAATTCTGTGATGGAGGAGACTAATGCTAACAGACGCTACTTCAGTATACTGCAGTTGACTCAATTGCAGAGCTGTTAGTAAATGAAGTAAATAAAAATCATCCGAAAAAATTATGAACACACAGACTTGGATGGTTACGCCATTTTGCTAGAATGACAGATGGAAGCTGGGCAAAACACTTGCTCCTGAAATGGGAAGAAAAGAAGAGAAAAGGGCGACCACAAAAAAGTTGCTAGAATCGTGTAAGGAAGAAATACAAGCAATTGGGATAACAAATTGGAGAACTCCGGTCATGGACAGAAAAAAATGAAGAAAAATAGTGAAAAAAAATCAAGCCATGAGTTTTAGGGCCTGTTGAGCTGTATATAAGAATAGGTACTCCAGTAATATTTGCAATTTTCGGTGATTTTCTCGTGACAATCGTACAATTAAATAACGTTTAAAGTGATTTTCTTGTTGATCCTGATACCAACTGTTAACTGTAAGTGAGAAGATTAAGTTTTAAAAGAGCTTTTCTAGATCTTTAACGTTTTCTTTTTAACAACATTCTCATCTGAGAATTGCTATTGGACTAATAATATTTCCTTATTTACATAATTTAACATTTCCTAAAAATCATGAATGTGTTGCTTGTGTGAGTTCATTTCAAAAGTCTTAATTGTTAACTTCCCCGTTTACTATCAAACAATTACAATAGCAGACTTAAGTTATCCAATCAACAATACAGGATAGTTTGAACCATGTTCTTTCAACCATCAATTAATAGAGTACCGGCATGTAAGTAACGTTTTATTTATTTGTTCATTTATTAATTTATTACAATTTAATAGACTATTTTACCAATTTGTGGGTCTTACCTTGTCTGCTTAAACATTTTATTCATTTTGAAAAACCACAGACATGTAATATTGGCATAATTACTGTAATTTTATCATCTATCTTTGTTTATCTTTATTAGACAACACCCTTATATGGGTTTATTATTTCAGCATTTATTTAACTTTGTATCGAGACCTAAAGATGCTTTGCATATTGTAGAAAGCGAAACCGGTCGTCTGGATAGTTAAATTAAATTGATTGTGAGTAAGTCTAATTTATTATTTCTTTTACCATTTCCTAAAAAATTTATAATAAAGTCTCCTATAACATATTTTATATGTATATTATGTATATGTATATTATACCTAAAAAATATTTTTTTTAATACAGAACCTTCATTTTTTTTGCTTGGCGTCTACACCCCTATAATTCTGTCGGCAAGATAAACTTAATCTTAAATACAAAATAATCTCTAAAATAAAAGATCCGACATCAACATTTAAGGGAGATTAAGTAAATATCTCCCAAAGACGAGAAAGAGCGAGAAGGAGATATCCCTAAAGGGTGAAAAGGTTAATTGATGAAGTGCCTAATCTTGAGGGATTTTATAGTATGGGACAAATAAAGCGAAATATGAAAATTTTTATTAAATATAGTAGTAAATTTCGATGAACTCGTCATTTATTTATTGACAATGAATTTTAAATTAACATGTGGCAATAAAAGTATAGTTTTTAATGTTCATTATATTTATTATCTCATTTTGACATCATTCTTTAAACATTGTTATTATAAAGAGGATTATTTTCAATTATGAAAATTTCTGATTAGTTTCAACTGTGTCTATCCAACCATTTTCAACCTAAGGTGAACAACTGCTTTTCGAATATGTACAGCTGGTTCCTAAAAAAACCAATACGACTCTTAGTAAGATTTGATCATTTTGAGCAGTGTATTTGATTGGTCTGACATTATATTATATTTATTATGACAGACAAATAATAAAATAAACAAACAAGTAACTAACAATTGATTACATATGTTAATTCATAAATTGTAATAATTATTAAGCTCTACATTTTGATATTTATTTTGAATTCCTGCATTTTATAAAGAGTATATAAATGATAGTTTTTACATAAAATAGGGTTGTTGTTATTATCTTTATTATTCATCATCATCTTGGTGCTACAGCCCTTAGAGGGCCTCGACTTTCTCAAGCTTTCTACGCCATTCTATTCTATCCCTCGCTTGCATTTTCCAGTTGCCGACTCCGATCTTCTCGGCATCTTGTGTTACCCCGTCCATCCACCTCAGCTTTGGTCTACCCCGTCTTCTCATTCCCACGGGTTGCGCCGTTAGAATCTTTTTTATCATATTTGACTCAGGGGCCCGGGCTACATGTCCTGCCCACTGCAGGCGGTTTCGCTTAATTATAGTGGTAATATCTTTACCACCAAACGTATGCTTGTAGATATTCTGCAGTTCAAAGTTATATCTACGCCTCCATATTCCGTTCTCATAGACCGCTCCGAATATCTTGCGTAGCACCTTTCTTTTAAAAATAGATAGAGCGGATTCATCTGTTTTCGTTAGCGTTCATGCCTCTGATCCATATGTGAGAACGGGGACTATCAGTGTTCTATACAGCCTTATACGAGTTTTTTGAGACAGACGTTTGTTACCTAAGTACTTTGATAGACCATGATAACACTTGTTTGCAATTATTATTAGCCTTTTTATTTCCTCAGATGCGTTATTATTGGGGTTAATCGATGTCCCTAGATATATGAACTCTTTGACTGCTTCGAAGTTTTGGTCATTGATGATTAAATTTGTGTCAACATTTCCAGCTCTTGTGTTTGTGTTAGTCGCCATGAATTTGGTTTTAGTTTGATTTATCTGTAACCCCATTCGTTCTGCTGCTGCTACTAGCTCGGTTAGGATTTCCGCAGTTCTCGCCCTAGTTCTTGTTATAATGTCCACGTCGTCTGCATATGCTAGAATTTGGACTGATCTATTAAATATTGTTCCCCTGCTATCTAAATTAGCGTCTCGTACAACTTTTTCTAAGGCGACATTAAAAAGCTGACACGCCAGCGCATCTCCCTGCCTTAACCCCTATGTATTTGAAATGGGGGTTAACGAGTCGTTTTGAATTTTTACTGCTGATAGCATCTTCGCCATTGTCACTTTTATCAAACATATGAATTTTTTTGGAATTCCTAACTCATTCATAGCGTTGTAAAGACTTGGTCTTAAGACACTGTCATATGCCGCTTTAAAATCGACAAAAATATGATACATATCTATGTTAAACTCTTACGCTTTTTCGAGGATCTGTCGTAGTGTAAAGATCTGGTTAATGGTTAAACGTCCACGCCTGAATCCTGCCTGATATTCTCCTAGAAACATTTCAGTATAAGGCTTTAATCTCTGGTGCAAAATATTTGACAATATCTTGTATGCTGTATTTAGGAGAGTTATTCCGCGGTAATTATTGCATTCCAGTTGGTTTCCCTTTTTGTGTAACGGGCAAATTAAGCCTAAGCTCCATTCTTCAGGCATTTGCTCCTCAGACCAAATTCTACAAACAATTTCTCGCATTACCTTGGTGAGCTGCTCTCCACCGTGCTTAAATAACTCTGCTGGGATGCCATCGCTACCTGGGGACCTATGGTTCCTTAGTTTTTCTATAGATATTTTCACTTCATCTACCAAGGGGGGGTTCCACGAGTTCCTCACTTCGGTATTCCAGCTCTATATTGTTAGTGGGTTCCCCTTCCAGCAACTCTCAAAAGTGCTTTACCCATCGTAAAAGGATATCCTCTTTGTTGGTAAGTAAGTTACCTTCCTTATCATTACAATAGTTGATTCTTGGTTTGAATTATTTTCTAATAATATTTATTTGATGATAGAACTTTCTTGTTTCTCCGTGACTCATATTGATTTCGAGCCGTTCTAATATGTCATTTTCCGAGTCTCGTTTCTTTTTTCGGTGTATGCGTTTTTCCTCTCTCCTTAAGTTTTTGTATCTATCTATTGTTGTTCTAGTTTTTCGTTGTTGCATGGTCCTAAATGCCTCGTTCTTCTCATCTGTTATTTTTTTTGCAGTCTTGGTCGAACCAGTCGTTTCTTTCTTGGGTTCGGGATATTACCAATGTGCTTTCGGCTGCTAATTTCAAAACCTCCTTGCAGTTGTTCCACATTTCCGTGCTTGACTGGTCGACTGCTCAGGTGTGTTTTAGGGTTTCTTTTATATGTGACTGGAACTGTTTCTCTTTGTTTTCATTTTTTAGCATATATAAATTATATTTTACTTGTCTAGTGCCCCTTTCTTTCTTGGCATTGGAAATTCTTTGTCGTAACTTGGCCCTTGCCATGAAATGGTCGGAGTCAATATTTGCGCCATCTTTATTATTATTAACGAATAAAACAAACGACTTAACTCAACAATATATTAAAGCAAGAATTGTAACCAAATTAAAAGATAACTGGGCACTATCAGAGGTAGCAAAACATTTTAACATAAGCAGAACCACAGTTTTTTTTATTAATAAAAAAAATGGAGAGGAACAAGAAACTCTCGAAAGAAAGCGAGGGTCTGGAAGATAAAAACTGTACTAAATTTAAGTATGTAAAAATAAAATAAATATTTTGTTATATCTCGATCAGCATTGATAACAGTTTGTAGTCTTCGGTCCAACTGCTTGAAAGGAACTATAAAATTATCTTCTTCAGAGAGCTCTTCCCAAACCTGTTGCATACCGTGACACAGCTCTTTAGAATTTTTAAGTATAAAATTACGCCGATACAACCGTTTTATAATAACCTCCCACACATTCTTGATTGGGTTTAAGTCTGGACTGTAGCTGGGCAAGGTTTCAATGTTGGTATTCTGGAGCCACTGGTTCATTATATTTGCAGTGTGAACAGGACAATTATCTGGTTGGAGGATAAAATTATTTTCTGGATACAAGTGTTTTACACTGGAAACATGATGTTTTCTAGAATGTTCAAATAAGTCTGCCCAACAAACCTGCCATCAATACGCCATACCATTCCCATTCCTCTAGATAAAATCCATCCCCATACATTTGCGCTAAAATGACCAGCTGCTCGATATCTATTAACATATAGAGGATTAAATCTATTATTATCTGGTCTCTACACCCCATTTTTGTCCTTTTGAGAAGATCAAACAATTTTCTCATTTCTAAATATTACCATGTTCTATAAATCTTGATTTTGTAACTGACGGTTTAAAGCAAATATAAATCTTGATTGCTTCTGTTGTGGTGTAAGAGCTTCTTTTTCTGCTGCAGTTCGGTACCTAAGACGCGATGTTTTAATTCTGCACCAAGTTGTTGTCTTTCTTCCCGGAAACTGCGACATAATTCTTGCAGTTTTTGCATCTTCAAAAGGATTCTCTTCTAATCTCTCCAAAAGCGATCTTTATGAGCCGTAGATATTTTTGGTCTTCCAGAACTTTGCTTTTTTTCGATAGTTTCTTGTTCTCTTCATCTTTTATTAATATTAAAAACTGCTTTTTGTTGTTGTTCTGCTTACGTTAAAATGGTTCCCTACGGGAGATAGTGACCAACCATCTTCTAATTTCATTACAATTCTTGCTTTTAGTTCTTTCCTAGCATGTGGAGCCATTTTTTGAGGTTGAATAGAGAGTTGTATCAATTTTTTTGGGAACCAGCTGTACATGAAGAAACACAGCACTTCTCAAGGAACAGTAATAAAACCTAAACTGTTTCTACTTTCATAAGCGACATAATAAAAAACATATAGTTGGTACAGTACAAATCCCGATGCATGTCATTATCTACGTCCGAGATCTAAGTGCCAACACAAACAGCCTACGACTCTATGAATAGAAGAGATATGTTTAAAAAGCAATGAAAGAGATAGGAATACCAAATCAGTTGGTAAATTTAACAAAACTAACTCTTGAAAAAGTTGAATGTAGGGTACGAATTTAGGAGGGACTGTCTGAACCTTTTAAAATAAATAGCAGGCTGCGCCAGGGAGACCCTCTCTTTCTTATATACTGGTCAATCTGGCTCTGAAAAAAGTAATACATATGTCACAAATCACAACCATTAATTCAATATATAATAAATCTGTGCAAATCCTTGCCTATGCTGATGATATCAATATTGTTGGAAGAACGGAAAACGCTGTATGAGAGGCGTATGTTGCATTAAAAGAATCAGCTACAAAAATAGATTTAATAATAAACACCAACATAACAAATTATATGAAAATAAGGACGCAACCACAAATCGCTTACTTGTTATAGAAAACAATGTCATCGAAACAGTGAACGAATTTGTATACCTGGGAGCGCTCCTTAATGCTGAAAATAATACTACCGCAGAGATAGACCGCAGAATTTTCACCGCCAACAGATGCTATTTTGGGTTTAATCTCTTCCTTAAATCCACAGTTATATAGAGAAATATAAAAATAAAACTCTACAAAATACTCCCAGTCCTAACATATGGTTCAGAGACCTGGACCTTAACAAAAAGTAATGTAAACATGTTAGAATGTTTCGAAAGAAAAGTACTAAGGCGAATCTATGGAGCAGTGAATGACAATGGAGTGTGGAGAAGACAATACAACTTTAAACTTTATACAATATACCAGAAACCAGATATCGTAAAACATATTAAGATAGGACGTCTAAGGTGGAGAGAGCATTTAATACGGATGGAAGAAAATGACCCAGCTAGAAACACGCTCCTTGATAGACCCATTGGTCAAAGAAGAAGAAGAAGACCCAGAACAAGGTCACTTAATAACATCGATGAAGACATGAGAAATATGGGAATACGTACTTGCGGAGGAAGGCGATGGATAGGGACCACTGGAGAGAAATTCTTGAGGAGGCTAGGATCCACGCGGGTTCGTAAAGCCAGAATGATGATGATGATGAAGAGTGCCTTGCCCTTGGTTGTGATAAGCCTAAAATCCTCAAAGGTGTATTTGGCATTGTATCCTTTTCATCATATCGTAGCTATATCTTCTAATTGTTGGTTTTCGTTCTTTCTCTCTCAAGTATAATTGAAAATATGGTGAAGTTTAATACTTCTCTTCCAACTTTTTTTTCTATGATTTTCATGAATTTTTCGTTCTTTTCTCGTATCCTGTTGAAACACTCAACGTCAAATTGTTCAATTCACGATATACATATCTCAATAAAACTGTGTACAGTTCGCATGTTTTATCTCGAGGAAATTCTTAACATATTCTTAAGATATTGTAATCGTATTGTATCGTATCCACGATAAATGGCTTTCTCTGTATTAGGGCTTTAGCTGGGACATAAACCACTACTTAGAAAGGAAATTTCTCGAAAATTTCGTTTATGGATCTTTAACTTCCATTTAAGTGAAAACTACAAAACTTTACGATTTTAGTCACAATAACTCTGAGATAGCGCGT
>NC_092806.1:83759441-83851339 GCF_040954645.1 Diabrotica undecimpunctata | reverse complement strand
ACGCGCTATCTCAGAGTTTTCACAGGTTTTTACTAAAGAATCGAATGATGGTATGGGTAAATCAAAACACTCCTGACCATGGAGCTGCGCGAAGGCGGAGTCAAATTCACGTAAAGGCAGAAAGATTCTATTGTAAGTGGAATTATACAGTGCTAGTACAATGTGTTTCGCATGGAAGTGGGGACTAAACCAAATTTCGTCTACTGCGCCGTGGTCAGGAGTGCTTGCACTATCTCTAACTGACCTCCTATTCAGTGTCATCATATTAGCGCATCCTTATAACATTTTGAATTTACAGTGGATTATGTCAAACAACACTTAATTAGACCTCACACTGCCGCTTCACCTAGTTTACCTGGTTTAACACCAAAACTGTTCAAAAAAATATTTCCACTTCGGAAATCATGATTTTACATATTTTTTTGCACTTTCCAAGTTTTATTGATTTGAATCGTCATTAAAACTTACGAAATTTTCACTATCAATAGTTTTTTCATCGAATAAATAATTATGTCATTTTTTTTTGTTTTGTGGCGAACGTTAAAATCTCACTGTGGTATGTAATTGTGAATGTATCAATTCAAAACATGTAACGTGGGAATTAATTTTAATTGGGATTCTTAATCTTTCATACACGATAACTAGCTTAATCCAACTCTGCATGTCTATCCAACTTTAGCGACTTCCTTTAACTTTTCACAGTTCATAACTAAAGAGCTCATATAGAATTTCTGTACGGATATTAAATTACCATCTATGAAGGCGATTCGAGCTTCCACTGAAGAGAAAGTATTATTTCACAGAGAGGTTACAAACTTTGGAACACAATCTAATTGATTAAACTTGGGTGAGTCATTCATAACTTGGCTTCCGATACAAAATGGCCACTGTACAGGATTCCTTGATTTAATCGCATAGAGAAGGTTTACTGTGCTGATTACGAAATAACTGTAACTCTCTTAATTGGTAAAGAGGATTATTCAGCTAAGTCCAGCGAAGTATATATATTCATAATTGGCAATACTAAATACGCCCGTAACTGAAGACTTAGATGGTATCGGTAGAAACTTTAAATAGAAAATATTAATCTATATGACAGAGTACACGAGTAACTTAATATAAACAGATGTTAATTAAATACAACGCGTTTACTGAATTCCTATAATTAGGATTCTGCCCGGCAAAAAACAGAACCAAAAATTACTTGCTATTCCGAAGAAGCAATAATTACAGCAGTAAATAAAGACAATTGAGATAATCAGTATAAACGAATGCTTCGTCGTCAAGTTTAAATCATTTCCTGCTTTATAAAATGATAGTTTTAACCGAAAAAATAAACACTGTAGTAATCACAAAAGAGCCTACTCGAATAAGAAACAAAAGCAAAAGTTCACAAAGGTTTTTAGAGGTTAACAATAGTTTAAAAAGGTTTACAAAAATTTACAAAGGTTTATAAAGGTTTACAAAGGTATACAAAGGTTTACAAAAGTTTCTACAGGTAGTAGAAATGAAAGCACTTTCACTGTGCATTTTAGGTTAAGACAAAAACATGCTTCGCATGAAAGGGTTATTTGAAGCCACTCAACAGCGATCTCTTGCTACACTCACAAATGGATGCTCATGCCTATAACCAGTGGCAGATATAGTGCTTGTAGTACTCTATAATACTATCATCACACAAGTTATTCCCCTCTCCTAGAACCCGCTCCGGTGCTTTAGTCAAACGTCCTTTGACCACAATTGCCAGTGCCTATCCAATATAGCAGAAACTTTTCTGGTTCCAATATACTAATAGGCCACAGAAGTTCTGAATTAGTTTCCTGTATCCTCTTCTCGAGACCTGCCAATTTGACGAACATGTCTTTCTTAACCACACCTAGTTTTTACGTAGCTTGTTTTTCTTTCATCGAATTCAGATTTTCTCGCAATGCTGTCTTTCACGCATTTATATTTTCTTGCAATGCAGTCGGGCTTTCAGACATCTTAGTTAAATTTTCCATTGTAGTCATTAGACCTTGCGGAATGGCTAGTAATATTGAGCAGGATATTGAGAGGAAGTACTTGCTAGAACATCTCCAGATTCGAGAAACACGTAGATCACGAACTCAATTTTTTTATTTTTTTATTTAAAATAAACCAAACACATACAGAACCAACTGACAAGTAAATATTAATTAATTGGATAACCAGCTCGACCCCCAATAATTGTCCTTGCATATCTTAATTTTTAAATTTATTTTTTTTTGTTATGACTAAAATAATGAAACACCCAAGTTATCAAAATTACTTGAGCTTTATCTTAAAATAACATTTCAAATGATATTTTTGTTGTAATTAGCCCCTTACAAAACCATGCCCTATTTATAATTTGACACCTTTTTGACACTTTTATTGCCTAAACACGAAAACAAAGCATACCAGTTACATCCCGCTTTGGCCGCATATGAAATATCAAATGCCAAACCCATTCACAGAAGAAAAGCACCCCTGGCTTAATCCTCATCATATCCACTTTTTCAGCTGGTGTTCCCCTGCTGTCAAATAGCAAATCGATAAAAATATAATCTGGTTATAGAGTAACTCAAAACAGTTTTAAGAGGAGTATAAACACCTCCTGGCTGGGTAGATGACGTGCAAAATATGCTAACTTGAATATACAGGGAAAGTTATTTAATAAAATGTATAGGACTTATGCTTAGATATGTATGTATTATGCTCACGTTCAAGTAATTGGTTGTAATCGTTAATGACATACTTAAGCTAATAATATATTTTTCATTATTTAAGAAATCGCTGTCATAAAGAGCATAAATCTGATTTTTATGTTAAATTTTAAAAATTTGTTTTGCATAAAATACGTTGGTTTTTCACACAATAGCTACAAACACTTTTTTTTTGGAGAATGAAAGAGATGGTTTGATGTCTAATGTAGCTTTTCTTGATCATATGAAATTAATCTCTTATAGAATATACTTAATACAATAGTCATATGCAAAAACGATTAAAATGTTATGGAAATTTGCGACGAATAAAACCCGAGAAGATATCACTAATGAGTTGTAATTGGCACCCATACAAACAAAGAAATATCTAAAAAGAAATTAAACATATACCAGAAATATTCCATATGAATATAAAAAGCAACAAAATGTTGGTTACTACATTTATATTTCTATAGCAAACTCGCAATATAAATATATATATATAGATCTAGTCTTTAGTAGATTATACATTATTTTATATCTAATAAAACACTGAAAACTTTTGTTTCAAAAACGTCCACAAAATGTATTTTAATTTATTATCACTACAGCTATTTCGGTAGAGTACTTTTTAAGTGATCTATGCGTATCTATGTGGTATGCGTTTACACATTATAGTGTTCAACTGAATAAGTTGGGAAGGGAATAATTGATTGTCTTAAGTTGGTCACTCAGAATTAAATCTGTATTTTTTAATATATTAATTTCCATAGATTCTAATAAACATAGCTTAAGGCCTTTATTTTAAATGTGAATAATTTGAAATTGGTTATTTTAAATAATGATTATGGTTTAGAAGGTAAAGTGCGTACGGAAAATCTTTTTTTGTCTTAAAATCTTAAAAGTCCTTTTGTGTTCTGCTATACGTTTGACAAAAATTTCTGCCAGTTTGACCGATGTAAGTTTTTGGGCAGTCGCCACATTTAAGCTTGTATTTATTACTGTGCAAGTGTTGTTCTGAAACAACAACTTAAGGAGATATATTAAAAAAGACAATAGCCAAAAGAAGAAGCGCTTACACAGTGGTGTATACGAACTTAAATGTGACAACTTCTCAAAAACTCATTAATTCCTTAATCTAATGTTAAGAATTTAATTCTGAATAATTTACTTTTATGACTTTTTTACTGATTAAATTTTGCTTTGTTTTTTTTTTATTTTTCACTTTTTGTTTATTAAAAACAAATGTATTTGTGTCTTTCAATAAAATCTCTAGGCCAATAATAGCAAGTCATCTTTTATTTTTTTTCTATTTCTTTGAGATTGCGTTTTTATTCTTTCTCTTTATTTGCATTCAGTGCAGTCAATTTTAGCGACCCATATAGCTAGTTTTAAAATCAGGAAATACACGTTTCACTTTCAATGGAGTTTTCTTTTTTTCTTTGAATTGCCTTTTAGTATTTCACACTAACACGACATCTCAACATACACCAGCGAACGGCACAAAATAATTTCCCTGCTATAAATCATTTTTTTTTTTAATATGGTTAGTAGTCTGTACCAGAGGATTGAACTTGGGTCGTATTTATTCTAATTATCTTTCATTAAATTCTGTATCTTTTGTATCATCTAGGACAATTTAAGTGGGACTCGATTATGGAGACACATCTACAGAGTAGATTGAAAGCCTCTTCTAATTGAGTTGCAGTAGCAAAAGCATAAGCAGGAGCATATACAAATGTATCCTAATAACTTGATATAAGGTAGCGTGACAAGATGTATAATACAACGAAATAGAGCTAAATAGCCAAAAGAAACGTTAAGATGGTCTTAATTATCTACTGAAACACATAAACAAATAATTTCGTAGTAAATTAGCAGCTAGGCGGTCTGTTGTATATTTGTAAATAAAAATCCTTTTTTTCACATCTCTATATTTTGCTAATTGTTTGTTAGCTTCATCAGGATAAAAAAATTAAGTGTACTTGAACATTTCCATGTTCAAAACAGTACTGTTACCGCTTACCTCATACAATACCACTTGAAGCAGAATACTTATGCAGTGGTTGAGTGAATTCATTTTAATGTAGAATACTGAACATACACTATCTTTTCACAATCAAAACAATATATATGACTTAATAATAAGAGAACAAAAACACAAAAAAAATTACATTGCTGTTTCATAAATTAAAAAAATTACTTCAATTACTAAATCAAGAAAAATGCATCATCCCTACGATGTGTTTACTCAAAAATAACATCAACAAATGAAAAAGAAACACTGATAATAATCATGAAGAACAACTAGGAGATTCCAAGCCACAAATAGGATTGTAGTATATTTAATAATAAACATTTTACGACGCAAGTGGTGCTATATTTAAATTTAAATATTTTTGTATCAACAGTTTTCTATTATAAATAATACACTGATATAAAATTTGACACTTTGTAAGAAGGAAACATAACACAAAAAACAAAAGTTACAAAACGAAATCGCTCAAATCACAAGAGATATCTTCACTTATTATGATAATAGCTCAACATCACATATACAAGTAACAATAGGGATTGGTTAATAGTCCTCACACTGTACAATCAATCTCAGAATTAGTAGAGATATATTTCGTCGTTTATTATACCATGGATAATAATTATGAGTCAATATCCACACACTTATTTTAATTTTTGATATCAAATAATTAATTAAACCTGAGGATTGCTGTAAGAGGCATGTCTGTAATATATTTCTTCAACTCAATTTTAATTTTATATTCATATATAAGTAAGTTTAGTGTTTTCAGATTTTGTTATGTTTTCAAGAGGACTTTTATCAGTATATAATACAAAAACTGTATATTAAGATAAAAATTCCAATAATTTTGTCAAATTATTTCAAAATTTTAAATATATTGTACGGAATAATAAATTAGGTTCAATATAAATCATTTTTAGTGCCTCCCTGTAAAGGTACGTGTGCGAAATCTGTTCTTCGAGCTCAGTTGAACCCCTATTTGAAGGCAAATATGGACTCCAGAGGGTCAAAACATATTCAGCTAAGGTAATTCCCCTTTGTCTCTGCCCAGACCCCTCATTACTAGCCATTGTTACACCGATTACATTGGCGTTCGGAAGATTCCATTATGGGTCGTGATCAAATATTAGTATTGTGAATGAATATATATCAAATGTGAATAAGAATGTTTACTTTAGTATTTTAGGGTGTAGAAAATTATGAGCTAATAAATTGTGAGAATTTTCTTTTCCGAACTTCGAATTTTTTTATTTCTTTTTAAATATCAATATATATGTTTAGATAAAAAAATACTTTATCCTAGAAGCTTCTGTATGTTTTGTTTCAATAATAATACAACATAAAATATCTTTTTATGGTGTAACGTTTTTTTAATTAATATACTAAATTAATTCTAATTCCTTTTACCCATGTGGATGATACGTTAATGGTCGTGTTTATGATCAGAAATTTTTATTGGGAAACTACCGAAATATGACTGAAGAATCTACCTAAGTATTTATTTAAAGACGCCGGTCTGGCGAATCCTTAGTTAATCCTTTTCCGGGTTCTTTGTCATAAATTCGGTAATTGTCGTCGAACGCCCGTTGTAATGTTTTTCGGGAAAAACCTAATCTAGGAGATTTGATATTTCATCACGTTTGTAGGTAGAAGGATACCGTTATGTTCAATGTTAATTAGAACTTTTTACCTTCTCAGAAATACATACAACTGGCCTATGATTTTTGAGTGGAAGATACCCTGACCTTTTCTTGGGTAGTTTGGTAAAATTTTAGAGGAACCAAGTTACTTCTCGGTGGGCACTCGTAGAGAAAACAGGTTACTTTTTGGTGGGACAGTCCTTGCATAAGGACTAGATCTTACTGTATCTCTGTTATCGTACCGTTCTCTGTGCATTTTCTTTATAAGTGTGTATACACTTGTTATTTTGAGTTTTTTTTGATCTTATACTATATTAGATTAAATATAGTCATAAATTTAGTGTTTAATACAAGTACAGTATTAACTTCAGTGAATTAATGCAGCAGTCGTCAGGAATTGCTGTAAGTTAACATAATCTTAATATCTCCACCTATCTGGGCAAGTAACATGGTATGGCATCATATCATCTTCCATTATCTGGACGAACCTAAAGTTCATACAAGTCTTCAAATGTAGTTGAGAGTAACTACTGAGTTTTGCATTAAATTTAATGAACAGTCAATATTTTGTTACGAAACCAAGTGCGGTTTGGTTAAATTTTTATGTTTTCACTTCAGTAACTTTTTTGTATTTTTGTAAATTTACATTTTATTAATTTTTGTTATCTTTGGTGTTTGTTATAATTTTTATTCATTTTTTTTGCTGTAATATCTCGAGATACGCCAAAACTTTATTTGTGCATGATTGCGTTATACTTATATCTTTGTAAAGGTATTTTCTAATTATATTTCTGCTTATTTTTATATGTATACCTACCACTATTTCATAGTTGTTTGTGTATTTTTATTACTTGTGTTGCATTCAGCAGCGTCATAATTTGTTGTTGAATATATTGTTATTGTTTTATGTATGTATTTTATTTGTCGACTCCTAACAAAGTTCCCTGATATAACCATAACTCCTAATATTTGCTTTTTATCTTTAAATATAAAAATACCTTTGGCCAGTAGAAAGATCAGGCTGATTAAGTTTCGTAGGTAAGTAAGTGTAATACCTTATATATTTATTTTTTGTTATGTAGAGTGTTAACCAAATTTATTTAATAATTAACAGTTGATATCTTTTCTTGGGTTTGATCTCTGAACATAAATATCTTTCCTTACTTCTTTTCTTTTCTAAGGTTTCTTAATTTTCTCCTTAAACCCCAAAAAATTAAGTGGCGCCCTGTTCCCTATCTTATCTTATCTTTGGTAATTTTACCCATCTATCTTTTTGTTTATTTCTGTATCTTTTTCTAATATCTCCTATCGTATCTTTACTTATTTCGTCCGTTGGACCCATTCCTGGTTCCAAAAGCTAGTTTCGAACCCACGACTCGCTCTCCACCAACCATCTGGCTGCCGTCCGCAGTGTCTCCATTGGTGACCTTTCTAGTACCATCCAAAAAAGGTTTCCGAGGTTACAATGGCTGAGAACTGAAAAAATATTTTTCACCCTGTTTTATTATTTCTAAGTCAGTCAGTAATAAAATTATACAGTGCGTTAAGTTTTAAATTAGGTGTACACACTATAAATGGCAACACTGCGCGCCGTCGATTTTCCACGAACCTCCGTTGCCCCGTCGTCAATCATTTCTCATTATACAGTGGTTTTTTAAAGCGTATAAGAGTATAAGAGCGTAGATTTTTTTGTAAACAATATGTCTCTTTGTAAGCCCACAGAAAAGGGTTAAATAATAAAATGGTTTTATAGTCGTAATTCTGGACAACAGTGTGTAGATTTATTTTAAGTGTTTTTTGAGGGAAAACCAATTCCTTGCTTGCAGTCAGTTCATAACATTGTAAAATATTTTGACAGTTTTTATTGCCTTAAAAATTGAAGTAAATGTCCCGTTCAAGAAGTGTCACCAGAAAAAGTTGAGGAAAGAGGATACACAAATTTGGGCAAAAATTGAGGTAGATTCAACACGTTCAAGAAGAAGCGTTGCTAGGGAGTTAGATGTTAGCAATGTTACTGTAACGAAAGTGCGGAAAAAGCACGGTTTCCAGAATTTAAAATATTCAAAAACTCAGCAGCTTTATCCAAACGACTACTTTCGAAGAATGGAGTTTTGTGAAACTCTAATAACGAAGGCTAATGATGAACCCAATGTTATTAAAAACATTTCATTACTGATGAATCTTCTGTTTCGTTGGTAGATAAACATAATCCTTCCAATACGAGGTATTGGGCGCGGGAAAACCAGCATAGAACTGTTGTTTACCGAACTTAACATCCTCAAAAAGTTAACGTCTAATCTGGCAATTTGGGAGACCACATAATAGGTAAATTTTTTATTGAAGGCAACTTGAATAGTATAGTATAGGTACATGGATTTGTTGCAGAATCATGTTCTTACCGCTATTCTCAATCTTCTTGATGTAAATCTGGAGAATGTTTGGTTCTATAAAGACGGCTGTTCAGTTCACAACGATCGAATAATAGGGAGTACTTAAACACTTCCCTACTTAAGAACATAAAAACCTTTTTAACACGTGCCTTTTGAATAGTATAATACCCGACAAATGGTACAATGCTGAGGTAATTGTATTATACAACAAAGGAGATCTCCATAAATTAGAAAACCGCAGACCTATAAATCACCTTAGTCACCTATACAAACTCCTTACAACAATAGTAATGAATCGTCCTAAGAAAAAGCTTGATTTCTACCAGCCAATAGAGCAAGATGAATTTCCTGGATGGCCTGATGGATGGCCTCATCCTGATGGATGGCCAAAACTACAAACCTATAAGTCTTCTTAGTTACCTAGACAAACTCCTTACAAGAATAGTAACGAATCGTCTTGAGAAAAAACTTGATTTCTACCAGCCAATAGAGCAAGATGGATTTCATACCGGATTTGGAACAAATGATCACCTATCGAGCATTAAACCTGTAATAGAAAAGGCTATCGAATACAATCGACCACTCTAGCTTTTGTAGATGTCCATAAAGCTTTTGACAATTTAGAATTTGACAAAATCCTGGAAGCACTACAAGCATGCCGCATTGACTACCGATATACAAGGTTAATTTACAATACATACAAGAACGCAACTATATCGGTGAATTTGCATAAAAAGACGGATCATAATTCAAACTGCAGAGGAGTCCGACAGGGTGATACCTTATCGCCTAAACTGTTTAACACAATATTAGAATGTGCTTGTAAAAAACTTAACTGGAAAGAGAAAGGCCTGAACATTTTTTTTTATTTATTTACGCTGCAACCACAAGTGTTATTTGAACAGACATGAAGTCAACAGTGATATTATTATTCTTTAGAGGAATTATTTACCGATGAGTCGGAATCTTCTTCCGATAATGAAGTTTTCACTGTAGAGAGTAAACCTATGTGTTTGCCAAGTTTTCGTATTAATTTGGTGCTTATGGTTTTCATTCTTTTGTCGATGTAGTATGAATGTAATTCCGTTAGAAACTTTATAAGTACATATAAGAGTCTTCTGAGTACAATTTTGTTACGCTGATTATGTCTTTTGATCCTTGTATATTTTCGAATAGATCCACTACTTGATCGAAGCTTAACAATTGCTTTTCCCTTTCTACATATTCTCTAACTGGTTCCAATAATGTTTGGAGATTTAGTATATCATTTCTTAAGTTTTTGTCATCAGTTTTGGTTTTTTTCCTTAATTGAAGCTTAGGTTTTTCAAAGTTTTCTTCGGAGGGTGGCGTGATTGCATCTTCTAGGGTTCTTTTTCCGGTTGCTTTGTTCGAAGTTACTTGGGGTTCGTAAGAATTCAAATGTGTATTTTTATTTGGAGGTAAGTGTTGACTTGTTTCGGGTAAGGTTGATTTATGTTTTTGGGTATTAGAGGATGACTCAGACGATGTAGGTGTTGCGATTGTAGTGTTAACTGAAGAAGTGGTCAAATGTATGGATGTATTTTGTAGTGAGCACTGTTGGGTTTGGTTTATTGATAAAATTTGGATTGCTACTCTTTGTAATGTGGTTTGAGAAGACGTAGTAAGTGTGAAGGGAGTGGTATTTGAGATTGCGGGAGTATTTTGTAGATTATCTTGTTGAGTATGATTTATTGATGAATTTTGTCTTATTTCTGTTTGCATTGCACTATCATTGTGAGGATGGTTAGAAGGTGAAATATTTGGACAATTAGCTGCCTGGTGTCCAGTTAATTTGCATTTGAAACAATTTTCGTTTTGGGGTATAAATATGCGGTATGATGTTTGTTCAAACTCGATAATAAAAGATCCAGGTAGTACAAAGTTGTCTGGAAAAGGTGAAACGAAAATTTGTCTTCGGAAGCTTAGAATATGACTAAAGGCAGGATTGGTTGCTCCTATCCGTAGATATGATATGTCTGAGAGAGAATTTAAACCTAGTTTTATTAATTCGTCCATTATTATGTTAGAAGGTATGCTTGGACATACATTGGACAGAATTAAGCGGACTGATGGAGTTATTAATCTTCTCGCTTCTAGTATATTTCCATTTACTATTATTTTCTTTGTTTCTGCTATGAATTTATCTACTAGGCTTTTGGATGATAGATATATGCATATTCTACGGTTTGATATACGGGATGCGAAAATTATATTTTTCGGTTCTATATGCTGACTCAATCCTTCAAGATAGTCATTAATTGTACAATTCTCTAGAGTGTTAAACAAAATAGCTTGATCTCTGCTTGGGATTAATATACTACGTGGTTGACTAACTGCTTTTGAGTATGATGCATTTTGTGGTAGCTGATTGGAAGATGACATCTTTTAAATGGATTTTAAAATCCGACTAAAACCGATGCTGTTTTACAGCTTTCGTTGTGATACCAGTTCATGTAAATTGGATAATACTTATAACTGATTGCAGTTGTTTACTTAAATATATAAATCCAAATAGATGAAAAAAGTATATTTTATCTACTCACGATTCCAATATTCAGTATACAAATCACTTTCACTTTTATACTTAATTACTTTTCTTAAGTTATTAAACCACTATAAAATTAACTTCTTTGCGAGCTATTTTAGATTAGACTCGAACATGATTTTGATTTTAATATAATTCACTATTTACATGTTCAGAACTGAAGAAATAATCGTTTAAATATTTAAATTTGTAAGAGAAACTTTGAAATGCGTCTAAACACTTTGACAGTTTTTTGACGTTTATCAGGCCTGAACATTGATAATAGAAGATTAACAAATTTGAAATTCGCAGACGAATAAAATAGTTTTGTTCTCGGACAACCTCAAGGAGATATGTACAATGCTACATGAGCTTCAGTTAATGTGTGCCAGTGTGGGTCTTAAAATAAACATCTCCAAAACAAAATTCATGACAAACGTAGTACCTAGCGGAAATATCAATATTGGAGACAACGAAGTAGAGCTGTTGACAAAATACATATACCTTGGACGCGAAATAAAGATCACAAGAGACAACCAAACATGCCAACTACGAAGAAGAATAAATCTAGCATCGGTAGCCTATAGAAAACTCAAAGACATCTTTAAAAGCAATATACCAATTTCTCTAAAACGTAAAATATTTGACCAATGTGTGTTGCCCGTGATGACCTATGGTGCCAAAACTTTAACATTGAGTCATAACACTGACATAGCTCAGAGGAAAATGCAAAGGTCAATACTGAATATATCGCTTCGATATCGAGTTAGAAATTAAGACTTGAGACAAAGAGCAGGAGTTACCGATGTAATTTCCCGAATTGCCACACTGAAATGAAACTGGATCGGACATCAAAAAAGTAGAGGAAGACTCCTTACTCCTTTGACTGACGATCTCAAGAAAATGTCAAGAAATTGGATGAAAAGTGCTCAAGATAGAGCACAATGGACAAAAATGAGTTAGGCCTTACTCCAGCAGTGGACGCAAAGGGCTAGTCGATGACGATAATGATAAATTTTTACTTTGCTTTAACCGTTTTGTATTTTTTTAAGAATGCATTTGTATGTATCATAACTAAGTTAGCAAATGTTTCAGATTTCGATTTAAAACAAAGTAACGTCTAAATACAAGCGTTGACTAGCAGAAATTGAACTCAAATGTACCTATCAAAAAATGCTTTCATTTTTTTAACTTAATAAACAAAACAAAGATGCTTGGATGGCATGTTTGTTTTGTAAATAAAGTAAATAACTGTTATCGTCCGATAATTTAGTTATCAAACGCTTCATAATATTTTTCGTACAAATTACCGCCTGAATCTAAGCCTTGGGCATTATATACACAAAATATGAAAACTGACCACTTTTTCGGACTCGCCTTTTGTTCCCTGCCAAATTAAACTTTGATTCCTGATACAGCTACCTTTTTATCGTCCCACGCCCAAAAACAACAAAATTACGGTCGGATCTAAATGTGTATTCCTCGTACCCTTGCTATGAACGATATTTATTAAGCCAGAAGCCCGAATATACAATTAATTAGAAAATTAAATATAGAAATGCTTACGGTATTCGGTGCCCGTTAACGGAAATACGGTTGCTGGCTTAGGCGGCAGAGGCTTTTCGGACATTTTGGATTTAATCGAAATAGAAACGGAACGAAATGGCGAGAAAGCGGATTAAATAATTGAACTTGAAATTAATAACCAACTGCGTTAAGAATATATATCTCTTATTTTTTTTATTTATGTGTAACCAAGTTATGTAAAATTATTAAAATTGTACCTCAAAAAAGTAAATAAAAATAGTTGTTATTATTAAGAATATCAACAGTATCCTCCGCTACACATGTGATGCGAAGAATTGACAAGCAACAAAAAATTACGTCTACATATGACTGCTACATACTAATTGAAAAAACTAACCACAGGAACACAATCGTCCCTACCATTTCCAACTATCGAATGTGAAAAGTGGTACTTTTCAGGAGAGGAAGATAACTCTTTTTTAGAGAATCCTAAATCAGCGCCTTGGCAAATGAAAATTTTTGTTTTTTATATTTAATGTTTAATTCTTGTTAGATTGATAGCAAAATTGAACTGCTTACCGTTTTGTCTTTCCAGAAAATCATATTCGTTACTTTGCCTTTTGTGTTAATCAACGGTTTGTTTTGGTCCAATGTTTCAAAATGCTAATGTGGCATTTTCGACAGTTCATATTGGTCTAATTTTAACACATTCATATTCTTAATTGAAAAGGAGGAAAATTAAAATAATTTTAGTGTTCTTACAGTTTATTATAAATAATTTAATTAAAAATTGAAGTTGTAGGATAAAATGGGATAATTATATTTAAAGAAATTATTAAAAGTATTTTTATAAAATTATGTATTACTAACAAATTAATGGAATTAAAAACGCAACAAACATAAAAGTTAAAAATAATCACAATAAATTAATTATGGAACTTCACGTCCTATAGATAGGGTAACGGGTACAGTGATTGGCCACTTAAGGAATTGCCAATTGAATTAAAATTGTAAATTGGTATCTTTTAAAGTGAAATATTTTGTAAGGGTTTTTTAATAGTAATGAAACATCAGATTTCATAAAAACTCAGGTTATTTTAATTAGAAATAATAATGTACCTATGTTAAAAATAAACACAAATTTAAAAACTTACAGAACTACACAGTTATTGGCCATACAAACATAGTTATTGGCATATAGAATTACAGTTATTGGCCATTCATAAAATTCCCAATTTTCTTTTTTTGTTTGTGCAGGTAAGGCATACAAAACTATTTAAGTTTTCAATTTCTTGTTGTTTCTTTGCACAAGGATCAATATGGTAGCCTCTAACACAAAATAGACATTTTATTCCAACTTTTGATTTAGATATATTATAAGAACAATACTAAAACAATCCTGTATACAAAAGGTTATTTACAGGTGGGTTGGTGTCGTCTGATTATTTCACCGTTATATCTGAGAGAATTTGTATTTTTTCATATTCTGGGTATCCCTTAGTTTCAAAAAATAACTTCCTTTTAGCCGACTGACCAGCACGATTTTCTTTGCTGGTTTCCAAATTTGTACATTTGCTTTGGAATGTATTTTTCAAATTTGATGAATTTATATTGTTGTAGACATTAAAAAATATGTTATCAATTGTGTTTAACGTTTTCCTCTACAGAATCAGGAAATTGGTTCCGTGACAGTTCTTGTTTTTCTTTGAGGACAAACTCTGAGATAGCGCGTACTCTAACTCCACTTTTTAAAGTAGTGCTTTTAATTGTATGATCAATAAAAGTGTCTGCTTTCAAAATATTTGAATCTGCAATATCAACTGTATTTACTGTAACATTTTCTTTATTCTTCAGTCTGACGTCAACAGTTTGACATTTTTTTCTCCCGAAATTGACCGGTTTTTTTTTACCTTTATTGTTGGATTTTGTGTCAATTTGCTCTTGTTTTCGTTATAATTTTATTTTTTCTTGTTCTGCTTTTTCTTCAATTTTACGCCTCTCTGCATTTTGACGATCTGAAGAAGTGAGCACGAAAGGCAACCTTTCTGTTTGCTTTTTGCCCTTTCTTTGTGGGGTTTCTGGCCAAAAAAAGAATTTATCGATTGAGGTGTCAATTTCTTTAGATAGTTAGTTGTCTTGATTAACTAAAGGCAGATTATTGGATGTCGATTGAATATCTTCTGTGACATCTTTTATATTATATGTAATATCAACGTTTTCTGGAAGTTAAACTCAAAAATCCGAAAGTAGATTTTCTTCTGTAATAACAGGAATATCTTGTAAGTTGCATATGGTTTCATAGAAACCTACAGGGTTAAGTGTAATATGACTAGTGAGATCGGGTTTTCGCGTCTAAACTTTAATACTGCCCGGTTCCAATTTGCCTTTAATGGTTTAAATGCAGCAATATCTGCAGGTTGTATAATTCTGGTTGCATTGGGATATAAGGCCACTAAAATAATTTGTAACTTTGAACATAATTCACTGGTTTGAATGGTTAAGTGAATTTTATGTCCATCAACGAACAAAATAACTGGAAAATTAGTGTTTTTCGCAACTAGGTACTTATATAAGACGTTTCCTATGTATTCATAGAAGTTTTCATTCTTCATCCATCCCGTATCGCTACATCCTATGCCCCATTCTCGTGAAACGGAATTTAAAATATTGCTAGGAATTCGTTTATAAGGGTAAATAATCATTGTTGCTGTTATTTCTCTAGATGCTGCAAAGGTAAAGAGAAAGCAGGTTTCATCGCCATTTAAAACACGTGAGGGGTCTTGACGAATATCAATATAACATTTACCATGCAAGTATTCTTGAACACCGGTGAACCATTTTTTTATATCTTTTTCAGACACAACTGAGCTGCCGTTACCGCTTCTGGAGTTCTCTCACTTAAATCTGGGTGTCGCTTTAAAAAAGATATATACCAACCTCTTCCGGGCCGATTGTCAGTAAAAGGATTGGCACGAAGATTTGCGTCAAGAAAACCTTTAACCGAGTCTTGTATATCTTTCACTCCTACTGGAAAACCTTTGTCTTGGCATGTTATGATGCAATCCTTTAAACGATTTTCTTCCTCCAAACAAAGAATAGGATTGAGACCAAGGGTAGTTTTTTTATTAAATTTTTCACTTGCTCTAAACTGCAATGTTGCTCTTGGCACATTAAATTGTTCAGCGGCTTCTCGTTGGCTCATGCCATTTTCTATGGCCTGAAAAGCAGACTGAAGATCTTGTTCTGTATAGTGTTTGTCATACGTTTTATCTTTACAATATTTGGCATTTTTGATTCTAAAAATAAAAATCATTTAATCGTAATAATTTTAGCTACAATACGGACGTTGCAAATTTGATTCAATATGCCCACTTTAGCACTAATTTTATAACAACTAAAACAATTATAATTTTATAAATACGAATCCGGACAAAAAATATATTCTTATTACACATTACAGTTATTGGCCACCCTGTGGTTTGGTGATTGGCAGTTGGCCAACCACTGGTTATTACCTTAAAAAATAAGAAAAAATGTTTGAAATATCTTATCTTGGACCAAACTAGGCTAAAAAAGCTTAAATTATAATAAATATTTTAATTCAAAGTAGGTACAGCAATTGGCCGGTAGGCCAATCATTATAACACGGACATATTTAAGATACAGTGCTTGGCCACTCAAATTTACAGCCAAAAATTCATAACTTTGCTATTAAAACCACTGATAATGTAAGATGTACCCCACTAAATCGCCATAAAACATTAATATACCCAGATATATAATACTATTAGCCAAGATAACTCACCTCGTGAATAGCCTTCCTTAACAAATTCTTTAAAAAACTCTTAAAAGTGGATGCACCTGTTAAGCTTCAAACAAGACACGCCGTAACAACTAGATAATATGAACTGAGAGAGATGATAGCTAGACCAAATATACAGCAATCTTGCCAAATTTAAATGCAAATAAATTTATTTACTTATAGTTTCTGAAAATCTTAATATTTCGGATTTTTGTGAAAGTGGCCAATCACTAGTGACCGGCCAACAACTGTACCCGTTACCCTATTTCAACTTGATATTGAAATTTTTCTCACGAATTGTCAGCAAAAGCCTGCAACGAGTGGTAAATAAAAGTTCAGTGATTAAAAATACTATAAGAATAAGATAAGTAAATGTTAATGATAAGTAAAAAAACTGTTATTCTACTGTGGAATATGCAGTAGATGGTCCAGTAATATCCTGGAAGGTGTTAAAAATTTTTTTTAATGTATATTTATCTTTTGATGTATTATCAGTTTTAGGTCAAACAACTCGAAGATTAAATAGATTCATAACTTTCGGTGAAAGTCGTTCTTCTAAATCAGTTAAGATTTTGTCTAAAAGGGGTAAATAAACAGATCTTCGGAAATATTCTTCGCAAGACTTAGCAAGTTGGTTTTGACGACAGGTTTGACGAGAAACTATATGCGGCATCTTCAATTCAATGTCTAGTTGTTCAGCTAATTCCTTCACTTCATAGTAAAGGTTGCTAAAAACAGATTCAACTTTTAATCTTTTATTTTTAGGAATGCATTTAGTGTCCTTAAGTAGAGGACGAAGTGATACAGTTGTACCTAAAACATCCCTAAGACAAACTAACGAAATGAGAAATTCTGGTCTCCTAATAGTTTGCATTAATGCGTTGTATATTTTTATAATGCAAGATCGTTGTACATTTTGATGATTGATTCGCCCTGGAAGTGAAGATGACCTTCATGCCTTTCAACCCGACGAGTTTCACAAATACCTTGGACATCAGCTCCGAGTTCCTTTATTTGTATTCACTAACGTATCAGACAGAGCTAATGCAACAACAATATTTATTATAGATAAATTATAAAATGTAAGACACAGTTTCAACAATTATAATTTATATTCAAATTACAAACAACCAATTTGTAGACAAAACTGAAGATAAGAAATACCTAATACAAAATAAAAATGTGCTGATTTCGTGCAAAAAGTCATCTCATGTACATTGAATGAGCAATAATGTGTGGGCGGTTATTCTATCTCATCGATAATCGAGCGATTCTATGGCACTCAAATGACGAATTGACAAAATTTGAAAATCGCGTTGTCGAGGTATTACTGTATTCAGAATTGTTGATTTTTTTAAGAAACAATGTAAAGACGCTTCGGCATAATTCTACACTTACCCCTAGAATAAATAAGTTTGAATCATTTCAACTCTTGACTTCCTGCTTTTAAATTTTTTTTTAGGATCATTTGATTGATATTTAATTTTGTTTGGGGGGGGGGGAGTCATGACCCCCATGACCCCTCTTGGATCCGCCACTGAGCAAGAAGCGGTACAAAATCAGCCTGTTACAATTAAAAAAAAAATACAAGAGCTACGTTTGCAACGGGATTAAGTTTAAGTACTATAAAATGGATCTCTCGTGAAGTGAAAAATATAGAATTGAAAGGAATAATTCCCAGGAGTTGGCTGTATACCACATAGAAAACTCGAACATCGAAGTAAAACACTTTTTTTTTCTTTTTCTGTTTTGTATCTATTCGTGTTTCCAGGCAAGCGCTGTCTAAGGTTTACACAAAATTTGAAGATGATAAGCATAAAATTTAAAAAAATACTCATAGTAGATAAAACTATGCCTTGAAGGGTGTCTATAGGCTCGTTTTTTCCCTATTACCAACCGTTTTTATTTCAACTTTCTATCCCAACACATTTCAAAGTGAAAGTGCAAAAACCAAGACGGATTTTTTCTACATCTTGGGTAATTATATTCTTCTGACAACCAAAAATCTTTAAATTTAGCTAAAATCTCGTTTTATGGTATTTGTTTCCACTCATCTATTAATGATTGTTCTCTACGGTACTACAGTTTCCAACCAGCCATAATTTTGCCTACCATTTCCAAGTTGTCCCACAAATGATCTATCGCGATAAGGTCTGGACTCCTAGATGGCCAGGCTAGTAACTTAATACCAACATCTGTAAACTATTGCATTATTATCCTTGTTATGTGCGGCCGAGCACTATCATGCATTAGGAGCAAATTTTCGGGTACAAGGCCACCTGTACTTTATATAATACGATCTGTATGTACTACCAAAGCAATGCTGCCCACATCATTGTACTTCCATCACTAAACTGTAGTAAACTGTAGGAGTTAAGCAACATTAGCCAAGCAACATAACATTCTTCAGGTCTTTTACATACTCTTTGGCAGCCATCAGGTAAATATCTCGTAAAACGAGATTCGTCTGTAAACATAACCTTTCTCCAATCTTCCATTTTCAATCTACTTGAGCACCACATAATTTCAACCGTTGTCTTATCTTTGATGAGCTGCGTCTAATAAAGTACCTATAGTAGGTCTTTAAGATGATAAATATTTTTCGCTTAACACTAGAAGCACCAGAGCGGTCATTTTGACTGCTTTTCATTTTTGACACTCTGTATTACCTATTCATACAGGTCTCTTTTACAGGTACTTAGCGTAATTACTTTTTAAGATATGGTAACGTATACCTAGAACTACCATATAGCAGTCATTTTGACTGCTTTCTATTTTCGACTCTCATTAGTCTATAGTATTACTCATTCATATTTATTTTACAAAATTTATGATTTGGGACTTTATTATTTACTTGAGGATTATAATTTCTTTTTTACAGGTACTTAGTATAATTACATTTTGAATATATTTATGTTGATGTCAACCTAGAAAAATGCAGTCCTAATGACGAGGTAGTCTAATTTTTGTTCTACTTTTCTGGGAAGTTTTTACTTATTTTATGTATAAAATACATCGAAAATATTTGTTATTATGTAGTTTGAGTATACTCTTTGCAATTGCATGTTCAATCTGTATTTTGATTAATTTTACATTGTGATTTTTATTATTTCTGCTGTTATCATGTCTCGCCGATATTTGACTCAGCAGGAGCTATTAGAGTGTCTACAGAATTTGTCAGAAGATGAATCTGGAGCAGAGTTATCTGATGAAGATGTATCCGATAATGAAGTTGACGAGTATGTGCCTAATACAGTTGATCAAGGACATTCATCGGGCAGTGATTCTGAAGGTGAAGTTGAGATTGAGGTGATGCCCAGTATTTCTGCTTCAACTTCGAATGCAGACTTCAATACATCTTCAGAAATGATTACCAACCAGGTAAGAGGAATTCGCAGAAGCAATTTAGATAATTCTTCCATAGATACCATAGGATGGGAGTTACTTGACAACAATGCTAGTACACCAGGTAAGCAACTATATTATATTAGTAGCTTCTATTTATGTATTCACTTAGGTGTATAATATTTTTGAGCATATTCTTCTTGATGTCACGAATATTGGCGATAATCATGGCAATATTTACCTTATCTGCAGGATGTTCTTGTTCCTGGACCCCGTTTTCCAAATATTTTTCCTTGCAGGATGGCTTGTAGAAGGGCGCATCTAGATTCATTTCGCACAATGTTTTCGAAATATTGTAACTTTCGAGATTTGATAGTCGTCCACGGGATTTGAAGTGTTCTCCGATTTAGCCACAGTTCGAATGCTTCCAATTTTCTGCATATATCTTTGTCAAGGTCAACTATTCAACACCATAAAAAAGAACAGAGAAGACGTAGCATCGCAGCATCCTTACTTTTATACCAAGAGAGAGGTTATGGCCCTTGAAGAAGGCCCCCATCTGGTTGAAGGTGGATCTAGCTTTTCCGATGTGCGCTCTTATTTCTTGGTTGTTGTTCCATTCTTTATTTATTATGGTGCCATTTATTTAAATAAATAAATAAATGAGTATATACCTGCACACTAATTTATCTCGTTCATTTTAGGAAGGCGTACCAGTCAAAATGTTCTGAAGGAAGCTGCTGGACCAAGCCCTCATGCTAAGAGAAGCATTATTAGAGATTCTGCAGCTAGTGCATGGCGGCTGTTGATTGATGAATGCATACTCCGTAACATAAAATCATGTACTGTTGCTGTACTTAACTAACTGTTAAGTTAGTTAAGTACAGTAGTTTAAGTATTATACTGTTGCTAATAATGAGTTTTATCCGTTTTGATATGAGAAATACCAGGTCTAAGCGATTATCAACAGATAAATTCGCACTTGCGTCGGGAATATGGAACCCATTTATAGAGAATTGTATATTATGTTATACACCTGGCGAAAATATAACTATCGACGAACAGCTTTTTTCCACGAAGGCAAGATGCTGCTTTATCCAATACATGGCGAATAAACCCCATAAGTTTGGAATTAAATTCTGGCTTGCAGCTGATGTCGAGTCCAAATATTTGTTGAACGGATTTCCTTACCTAGGGAAAGATGAACAACGACCAGCCAATCAACTTCTGGGGAACATGTTGTTAGCCGCCTAATGGAACCATTTATAAATAAAGGAAGAAATGTTACGACGGATAATTTCTTTACGTCCATAAAGTTGGCAAAAGAATTACGAAAGAAGGCTACCAGCATTGTTGGAACAATCAACCGAACAAGAAAGGATATTCCACCGTCAGTAAAAAATGAAAAGATGGAATTGTACAAAACAAAAATTTTCAAACACGAAGACTTGACGCTAACGGCGTACCAGGGAAAAGTCAACAAAAATGTTCTAGTGCTGAGTTCTTTACACTCGAATGATATTAAAATGGGCACAGATAAAAAGAAAAAACCGGAAACCATCATCTTCTACAACATCTATCGATAATTTCCCACCTCTACTACTTTCATCTCTTTTTATTTCACAACGTAATATGTTTTCTATCTTTTGCGTTATTTTGCCGGTTCTTAAGGCACTAATCAGTGTATATATATATATATATATATATATATATATATATATATATATATATATATATATATATATATATATACTGTACTGAACTGGTATGTGCTTTTTGCGTACATTACGAATATGCATTATATCAATAAATAAATTGTCAAACAAACCACCTAATTTGTTTAAAAAAAACTTTCTTTTTTTTTAAATTTTTTAGTAATATTTAAGGTAAGTTTCAATGTAAAAAAGAAATGTTTATGATTAATGTATACTTCTTTAATAAAATTGTAAATTGAAAAATTTTCTGCAAATAATTTATTAACTTTAGTTTTTATTATAGCATTTTTAGCAAGAAATGAAACCTAGGTTATTTAAGATTTCCAAAGCATTACTATTTTTAGAAACAATTGGATAGGAAAATTTGTTGTTTAATAAAATCTATTATAAATAAATTAGTTACAATTTTATTAAAGAAGTATAAATTTTCATTTCAATAAAATTTCAATTTCAATTTCAAGTTTTCAAATAAAAATTATCTCAAATATTACAATAAAAATTAAAAAAAAAATTGTTTAAACAAATTAAATACTTTCTTTAACAATTTATTTATTGAAATAATGCATATTCGTAATGCATATTCGAGAAAAAGAAAACAACACAGTTTTATTTACTTTGAATATTTTTTTAAAATATGCTTTTTACCATTTATTCAATTTTCTGAAAATTTTAGAGAGCGATCGCTTGGAAATGCAAACAAGTAGAAAGTTGCAGTAAGGGCAGTTGAGAGAGGAAAAAAAATGAACCTATAGATAATTAGAACAAGGCATAGTTTTATCCTCTCTAAATATTTTTTCTCACCAAGACATCTTCCCCAATAAAAAATAGACTTAGTAGGTACTGCATTTCTATGTTAATTTCATCCGTTATATTTTATGTTAAAACAGAAAAACTATCATCCCAATACATTTCAATTTTAATTACTTTGTAGAATTTTATTTCCCACCAAATTGATTCAACGGTGGCCCCTGATATATTTAGTGCGAATGATCAACACACGAGGATGATGTCATTTTTCTTAAAAATGCCATAAATTAATTTGGGATAATCATATAAAATAAAATCCACAAGGAATCTACGTTCCTGTATTTGGCTGTATACCATATATTAAAAAAATTTATTGAAATCCTTTGTAAAAGGTACTATATTTTTAAAAACCCAAACGGGCTGTGTTAGACAAAACGTTTTCGGAATCCATTATTCCATCATCGGTGTCTAGGAGTACATGAATGTAGCCACTAAATACATGGGTAAAAACCCGTTAACAAATAATTAGTTACATTTGTTTTACATTATATTTTATAAATTATTAGGATGTTAAAGTTACCGTTGGATTAGGTAACATGGCGACATATGACTCCACGTTGAAGTTGCAAGTGAACTTGCAACTTCAACGTGGACACCGATGATGGAATAATGGATTCCGAAAACGTTTTGTCTAACACAGCCCGTTTGGGTTTTTAAAAATATATACCTTTTACAAAGGATTTTAATAAATTTTTTTTTATATAAAATAACTTTTAAACTATTTGACCGATCACTTTAAAATTTTGACCATATTTTAAGCACTACAAGACACAATGTTCCATAAAATATAAATGTTATAAGTTTATTTTCAAAAAAAATATTAACATTTTTAAAAAAAACCGAAAATTTTGACTTATTTTGCAACTTTCTAAGCTACAAATAAGGATAGAAACATTTAAAAACCGCAATTTTGAAGGTTTTTATAAGACTTATAAGTTTCGTCTCTTCTAAAATTTGTTTAAAATGCTTCAATTCTTGCTGATAGGCGATAAAAGTAAAAAGTTTCCGTTTTTTGACCTTAATTTGTTAAAAACTAATTAAGTCCAAAAAATTGACTGCAGGAAACATATAGGTTTTTTTTTTGTTGTTTTGAAATGCTTATTTCCCTGGGCTATAAGTGTAATATATTTATACACTGTTTATCCATGTTTCTTATAATTCTCGTTGTTTTTTTTAGCAGCAATTTTAGCTAAATTTAAAGATTTTTTTTTGTCAGAAGAATCTAATTACCGAAGATGTACAAAAAATCGGTCTTGGTTTTTAATTTTTGCTTTTAAAGGCGTTGGGATAGAAACATGAAATAAAGACGGTTGAAAATAGGGAAAAAAGATAAGCCTATAAACATCTAACAAGGCATAGTTTTATCCACTCTGAGTATTTTTTTAAATTTCATGCTTTTTACCATTTTTCAAATTTTTTGTAAACTTTAGAGAGCGCTCGCTTGGAAACACGACTAGATAAAGTTTTAATAAAAAAAGTTAGAAAGAGAGAAAGAAAACAGAAAAATCGATACACAACAAGGCACAGTTTTATTCACTCTAAATATTTTTTAAATTGCATGCTTTTTACCATTTATTCAATTTTCTGAAAATTTTAGAAAGCGATCGCTTGGAAATGCAAACAAGTAGAAAGTTGCAGTATGGACAGTTGAGAGAGGAAAAAAAAACAAACCTGTAGATACCCAAAAAAGCATAGTTTTATCCTCTCTAAGTATTTTTTTCTTAGCAAGACATCTTCCCCAATAAAAAAATAGACTTAGTAGGTAATGTATTTCTATGTTCATTTCATCCGTTATATTTTATGTTAAAACAGAAAAACTATCATATCAGACAATCCAATTTTAATTACTTTGTAGAATTTTATTTCCCACCAAATTGATTCAAGGGTGGCTCCTGATATATTTAGTGCGAAACATCAACACACGTGGATGATGTCATTTTTCTTAAAAATGCCATAAAACATTGTCTATTTTCAAGGATTTCTAATGAATGTATTAACTACTAAGTATATTTTTTAATTGGAAGTTGTCTGGGTAATACTTAGGGTCGATAAAACTATGCCTTGTTGGGTGTCTACAGGTTCCTCTTAGTTTCATCTTTTAACCGTCCTTATTGCAACTTTCTACTTATTTGCATTTCCAATCGATCGGTTTTAATTTTGATAAATGGCAAAAAGCATACAATTTAAAAAAATACTCAGGGTGAATAAAATTGTACCGTGTTGGGTATCGATTTTTTTGTTTTCTTTTTCACTTTCCAACTGTCTTTATTAAAACTTTGTATCTATTCGTGTATCCAAGCGAGCGCTGTCTAAAGTTTACACAAAATTGAATAAGGGGTAAAAAGCATGAAATTTTAAAAAATATTCAGAGTGGATAAAACTATGCCTTGCTGGGTATCTACAGAGTCCTCTTTGTTTCCTCTTTCAACCGTCCTTATTGCAACTTTCTACTTATTTGCATTTCCAAGCGATCGGTTTCTAAAGTTTTCAGAAAAAATTGATAAATGGTAAAAAGCATACAATTTAAAAAAAAAATACTCAGAGTGTTAAAACTATGTCTTGTTGGGTATCGATTTTTACGTTTTATTTTTCTCTTTCCAACTGTCTTTATTAAAACTTTGTATCTATTCGTAAGCTCTTAACATAACGAAAACCAAATTTATGACAATTAGTAAAAAACCAATACTAAACGCTCAACTTACAATCAACCAACAGAATATCGAAAGAGTTGAACAATATGTATATCTAGGCACCAATTTAAATAGCCAATGGGACCACTCAAAAGAAATTAAACAGCGAATAATAAAAGCAAAAGCAGCATTCGTTAGAATGAGAACCATTTTCAACAGTCGAGACATATCATTAAAAACAAAATGCCGTCTATTGAACTGCTATACTATAAATTCAATAGGATTGTCAGGTTATCGCTTAGAAATGATAGATCCTCGAGGGGTCCGAGATGAGAGACGCGTGTAGTTAAATGGTGGCGTGTATATTTTTAAAATAAGGAAAATATAGGAAACTTGCACATAAAAATATTTTTGCGTCAACGGTAAAATTGTTAATTTATGTTAAATATATTTTGTTAAAATGTTATGTAAAAATATTATATTCAAAATATTACGTCTTAACAATTAATTGTGTAATCCAGATGTACACACAATATTTTCATTCATTTATATTATTTTTAGTTTAACAAATATGTACATGTTTATTTTACAACATCTCAAATGCTAAATTATACTTACTTACTTAAGCCGTCCTTTTGTACCTTACGGTGTCGAGGTGCTAAATTATATTATATTTTAAATCCAAAACTTTCTCCCTTATAATAATGAAATGTCACGAATATACTTCTGGTACGTAATAATTTGTAAAAAACAAAACCTATCATTTATAAATATCTTAAATTCATAACAAACAAAAAAGATAATAACTTAAAAATATAAACGAAACTTTTAGTAGTAAACGTAAGAATAACTAATAACTATTGTATCGCCTTGCATTTCCCCAATAGAATATCTTCCACTGCTTTTTATAAAATGTTCCACCGTTAAGACATTAAACTGTAGATGAATTGTCAGATTAACCTTTTGAAAAACCCTCGTTAGTCATTATATGCGTTTTAATCTAAACACGACGTAGCATTCAAATTGAGCAATTTCCAAGAACACAAATATAATACCTGGAAATTTACAATTAAATACGATTAAAATGGAAATAATAGAATTCCCGAAACAGCCTTGTTTTTTCTTTTGAACTTTTATTTACAATCAATTTCTACATGAGAGTTTTAAGTAAATGTGAATGAATTTGTAAATAAGTAATAGTTTCGAAATAACTTAGTCGCTTTGTGATCGACTTTGAGATCGGTAGAATGTACAATATTTTTTTTAAATAAAATTCATATTCACATATAAATACCAACTTCTTTACAGAAAATAATAATTCTAGACCCAGCAACATGTAAACTACAATTGTGAAAAACAAACTTGCCATAATAATAATAATATAGTTATTAGGTACATACCTACTTAGAAAATTATAACCAGGTAGGACGAAGGATCTCACAGGTAGTCTCCGAATGTAGCAACAAAAAATCTCTAGAACTGTACCTATTAGTTATTATTTTAAAGAAACATTTTTATTCTGAATCACTTCCTGTTGTTAATTCACTATCACTACTGTCTTCTCCTGGAGTAATGATAATGGGCTCGATAAGAACATCAACACGCGTGTCTACGTCCCACATTTTATCTTCTTCGTTCTGTGTATGTTTAATGCATGACTGCCAGTTGGAAGCGGTTATATTTTGTATCGCTTGGTCTAATAATAATTTGACTTCTTTTAATTTAAAGTTTGTATTCTTTTGCGCTACCTCATTTTTTATTTGTGCCCATATTAGCTCGATGGGATTCAATTCACAATGATACGGTGGAGTTCTTAATACGGTGATGCCATGCTCGCGTGCCATTTCGTCTACTGCAAATCTGATGTATGAACTCTTATGTTCAGGCACTATATCAAGTAATTGAACCTTTATCATGGATTCATCAAAATCTATATTTTTACTTCTTAACCAATCCATTATATCTGATTTTCGAGATGCAGAAGTCGGTATTTTTCCATACGACGGCTGTGATAAGGTGCATTGTCCATTATAATTACCGAACCAGGATCTACAAGAGTCAGTATAGATGAAAACCACTTTTCAAACACATCCGAATTCATATCCTCATGATAATCGCCCGTTTTGATTGAGGTAAACACATTTAAACCATCTTGTAAAAAACCTGAATCAATTCCAATGTGCGTTATAATGAGACGTCTTCCTTTGCCCGAGGGTGCTTTTAAGCCGGTTGAAAGTCCGTCAATGAAAGCCTGTCTCGCACTTTTAATATTCAAGTCTTGCCATACCTTGGATTTCGTATGACCCTCATTCAACCACGTTTCGTCCGTATAATAAACTTTTTTACCAAGTCGTCTAAAATCACGAATTTTTTGCAAATATTTTCTCCGCCATATCACTAATTCGTCTCTCTCGATCAACAAACTTTTCCGATTTCTCTTCACATACCGAAAGTCCATTTCATGTAAAGTTCTTTGTAATACTCTCATGGATATTTTATTTAAAGTCTCATCTGCGTCTGCATTAACTTCTCGTTGAATAGCTATTAACGTGGGCAGTTCGTTCCTAAAATAAAATCCATGAACTTTTCTTCGGATTATACTTTTCGTACTATCGTCCAATACAATTTTTGCACGTCCTTTATGGATTGGTTTTTGGATAGGTTTGTTACCTTGAATTATTCGGAAAACCATACGAGCCGATACTTTCGTTAAATCTCCAGACAATGTCGCGACGTCCTCTATAAGCATATTTGGATATCTTCTACGCAATCCCTCATAAACCGATTTTGTCATTTGCTTTTCTCTCACAGATAACCACCTTTTTTTATTTTGTTTATTAACAGATGTACTGCACGTTGGTTTTGATGCCATGATGTTACCCGACGGTACTCTCATGAAATACTACCACCCACCAGATTTAATGGTTATTTGTGGGTGAGTTTTCATAATGTTGCCGTATTGCATTAAGAATATTACTTTCGAAAAGAAATAACGATGTCCGCCTGCCTCTCTATTGGCATTCAGGGTATACCTCAATGGCACGGATAAGCTGCAAGCGGTACTAAATAATACATTTCGCAATAAGGCGAGTGTACCTTCTCTAGTTCGGACTTCCAACAGATGTAACCATCAAAAATGATAATTGAGAAGTGGTTTTGTGTGTTAATAAAGAAATAAATATATAGCCGCTTACCACCGAGTGTTAACGAACTACAAAATGTCTGCCCTGACAATCCTATCGAATTTATACTATACATATTCACAGTTCTGCTCTACGGAATGGAAGCGTGGACACTGACTGTTGCATCTATGAATCGGCTCAAAGCTTTCAAAATGTGATGTTATAGGCGCATCTTACGTATATCCTGGGTTGACAGAGTTACTAATGTGGAGGTCCTGCGTAGAATGGGGAAAGAATGTGAAAGTCTAATGACCGTCAAAACTAAAAAGTTGGAATATCTAGGACATGTAATGAGAAATCAAGAACGTTACGGCCTTCTCCAGCTGATTCTCCAAGGGAAGGTAAATGGTAAGAGAGGACCGGGAAGAAGACGCATTTCCTGGCTTCAAAATTTACGAAAGTGGTATAACACGACTACCACTGAACTGTTACGCGCTGCAATAAACAAAGTAAAGATAGCCGTGATGATCGCCAACATCCGGAACGGATAGATACTTTAAGAAAAAGAAGATCTATTCGTGTTTCCAAGCGAGCACGGTCTAAAGTTTACACAAAATTTGATAAATGGTCAAAAGCATAAAATTTTAAAAAATACTTTGAGTGGATAAAACTGCCTTATTGGGTATCTATAGGCTCGTCTTTTTTCCCTATTTCCAACCGTCTTTATTTCAATTTTCTATCCCAACGCCTTTCAAAGCGAAAGTGCAAAAACCAAGACTAAAAAATATAATTTCAACAGCGCGACAAATAAATTTTAATTGTGATAAGAAGTTTATGGAACAATTTCCGGTAGTAGAAACATCAAATATGTGGTTCAGTAATCCAAGTCTTTGACTTGTCAAGTAAATAATAGTACAAATTAAAATAGTTGTCATGAAAAAGCAGTTTAGAAAGAGTTTTAATTGGAATGTTATATCAATTTAAATATTTAGTTTTCTTGTAAGCCGTTACTTTTGTTGTTGTGCAGCTGTGTAATGATGTAGAGTCCATAGATCTGTCAATTAAGGTTTTACTTTAGGCTTTGGTTAACTGTTACTTTGGCTAAATTTTGAAAGCGATTGAGGTAGTTCCATAGAAGAAGCCATTGCTTTTGCATTTTGCACTGTTTTATATATTTAAGACCTTACAGACTACATAATATCGTAAGTGTTACATATGGTTGAACTCGTATTGAATAGGAGTTTCCAATAATGACTAAATATACAGGATGATGAATTTGAAAAACCAAAGTTACTAATAATATAAGAGAAACGGTCAATCTGGCAACATTGCAAATATCAAATATGGAATCTCCGTATTCCAAAATAGGTGTACCTCAAATTTTGTAAAATTATGACTTGTAATTTACGAGATAATTGGTCGTTTCCAGACTTTTGGGCTACTCTATCGAGTACCGTTTACTGGTATAAACAATTTATTGCGAATTTATATTGTAACCTGAGTCCATAAAAGTATGGTGTACTGATGAAGGTGGTTATTGTCAGGTTTGTATCTTCTAACAAAGGCTTTACTAATTATGCACAGATCTGTATCTATTTTTTAGGAACTTGATGGAAAAAATTGATGAGTTTGGTTACTGGATTTTGTGGATTGGCGCTTTCTCTGGTGAAATAAGAAGATAGTACAAGTTAACGTCATATAAAAAGGGGAGGTTCAAAAGATTCAAAGCACATCTGAGCTTGATCTAAATGCACCTACACATATAGTAAGGATATCGTTTATATTGAATTTAAAGATTTGAGAGGCACGTATAGGCTGCCATGAAGAGTATGCTTCCATAATCTAATCTGGAGTGATTAAGAGCTCTATAGATTCTCAATAGGATTTTTTCTTCAGCTCGCCATTGGTCGTGAGCTAGATTTTGTAAAATTTTTATTCTATTAAAACACTTGCTTTAAGTGTTTTCAATGCGATATCTCTATGTAAATCGTGTGTGAAAAGGCTCCTTAAAATTTTTGTTGATCAACACAACAGGAGAATGGCAACCATATTTTTCACTAAATCGGATAACTCTGAATATAGAGGGGGAAAATTTGAAACCAATTTCTGCCGACCACGTATAAATCCTATCTAATACGTTCTGAAATAAAGAACATGTAGTTTTTGTGACTTTTTCTTGACAAAATATGATAAGGTCGTCCGCATATATCACATATTTTACTGAAAGAGGAACGAAGGAACCCATGTAATTTATATTGAGAAGAAAAAAGGTAGTGTTCAAAACTGAGAGTTGCGATACACCGTTTTGAAGAGTGAGTGATGCAGAGGCTTTTCGATTTGTAGAAACTTTAAAGAATCTATTAGTCAAAAAAGTACATATAAATGATAAAATATTTACGTAAAGATTGAATTCTTTAAGTTTTTCAACGATGACAGTCCTTAGATACAATCTCAACGGCGCTCTGTATATCCATGGCCACAGCGACATCGTTCTTATTTGTTATGGCTTTAGAAATTTCTGATTGAAGAAGAACCAAACTGGCTATTAGCTCTAAAACCTGATTGAGCAGCAACTAGAAAATTATGATGCTCCAGGTGGCAAAGCAGAAGTTTGTTTTTATCATCTTCTCTAATCATTTAAAAAACATATATATTGATACAGAAGAGCTTAATAAGCCATTAGTTTTGTTAATAGGTATAATGATTGATTGTGGCCAGAGGGCGGGGAAATCTTGATTACTCCATATCATATAAAAAGTACGAGGAGTTTGGATAGCGGTTCTTGGTGACGATTTTTAAGACAAATTGACGGAGTTTTATCAAAACCTGCCGCTGAATTTTTTGTAGAAGAGATGGCGAGATTAAGTTCTCGTTCGGGAAAATGGTGATTAATTGAATTCGACTGATTTAAAGCAAGGAGTGTATTTTAGCATTTTTAAATTCCTTGGTATATATTTAAATCCCCTCGTATTTGCTAAAACACCGAAGTATTATTTCAATCCTCTTTGCGTTGCCGAGTTAATATAAAAACATTTTAAGTTTGTTGATGTATCACGGACACGTATTTCTTTGGTATTTTCTTTTGATCGAATCCGCTTAATATTCTAATTTCAAATAAACATCTATTTAGATCGCTGAGAAGGTTATGCGAGCAAGCAAATGATTTTTAAAAGTTACATTCACTCTCGGTAAGGCCGGCCGCTGTTAAAGGCGTGTTTAGTTTTGTTGGAGTCCGAATTTAGCTTCAAATCCGTAGTTTCTTCGTTTCTGGTCCTTTTTTATGGAAAATAAGTAGATTTGTGGTAGTTAATTGTGCAGTATGTGTAGTTATAGAGGTTTGCATGGTTGGTCATTGAGAACAGACGTCGGTATGTAGTTTGAAGAATCCGTCAAAATTTGTTAGAAAACGTGATTTATACTCAAAGCAATGTGTCAGTTCCGATAAGAGTAATCACTGTTTTTTATTTGTAAGCCGTCTCTCATCTAAGATACTTGTAAAACGGCGTTTCCAACCAATTTTAAAAAATACCAACATGGATCTAGTTTTTTAAGAAGCCGAGTCCATCTCCGTTTGGAGATGAATTTGTTCGTGTGGCGGTGAATCTAACTCCAGTTCTAACCCCAGAAATTCTAAAGTCCAGTGAAGTCCAGAAATTTAAAGTAAAGAAATTTTAGTCAAACCCAAGTAACTTTTTTGTGTTGATTTTTGAAGATAAACATATTCTAATAATAATTGCTTTCATAATTGTAATAATTAAAATTATAAATGTAGGGTGTGGCTATAGCTGTCATATTATTTGTTCTGTTTTAAGATTTAGTATTGACATATGACAGCTAGCACTATTTTTTACATTTGGTAAATATCTAATCATATTTGAGATTTTGTTTTGTTTTTAGAAAAAGGTTGACCTCTACGCATAGTTTCATTTAAAAATATATTTTTTCGTTTATAATCAATTTATTTCTGCTACAAATCATCGCCAAATAACAATTGTAAGTATTGTAGTATCTCCAACTTCAAGAGATTGTAAACTGATATGACATAGTAAGTGTTTTGTCTTTGTTATTTTTGGTATTTATCTTTGTAATTAATTATATAGTATTTTTTTGTATTACCATCTATATTTGTGACTGTTTGTGCTGAGACAACAATAAATGTTTAATTTTTTTCCCTAAACCATTTTGTCTATTTATTTTAAAAAAGATTCTAATCTTTTTTCTTGTGTTTTTTGGGAGGGAAGAGCCTTTTTCTTTCATCCAGTAGGAAGTTTCCTCAAAGCGGCGTCGCATTTTAAATAGCTAGAGGACCTTCTTGTGTTTTGTTTGTTCCAAGAGACTCATGTAAGTACCCCTTTATTTCATTTTTGTAGTTACCCCAACCCAATCCCATTATTTCATTTACTTATCCACCAGTTCTCCAAATAAACCCTGAGAGCCGTTCGCAACAGTTTCGTTTTTTTGCTTGCACTATCTTCAACCCAATGACTTCTATCTCCAATTTTTAACCCCCTATAGTAATACCCCATGTGGTAGGCAAAATATACGTTACAGTATTATTATTCGCGTAAGGAATAAAAAAGTTGGCTTTGGTTGTAACATTTTTTTAAATAATATATTAAATTAATTTTAATTTCTTTTACCCATGTGGATGATACGCTGATGGTCGTGTTTACGATCAGAAATTTTTATTGAAAACTACCGAAATATGACTGAAAGATTTACCTATGTATTTATTTAAAGACGCCGGTTTGGCTAATCCTTAGTTAATCCTTTTCCGGGTTCTTTTTCATAAATTCGGTAATTGTCGTCGAACGCCCGTTGTAATGTTTTTCGGGAAAGACCCAATCTCGGGATTTCATATTTTATCACGTGCCAAATTACCTCGAACTTTCCGATAGCCGTTATAACCTTATCTTTTTAGAAATAGATACAGGCTGGCCTATCATTTTTGGGGGGTAGATACCCTCACCTTTTCTTGGGTAGTTTGGTAAAATTTTAGAGGAACCAGGTTACTTCTCGGTGGGCACTCGTAGAGAAAACAAGTTACTTTTGGTGGGACAGTCCTTGCGTAAGGACTAGATCTTACTGTATCTCTATTATCGTATCGTTCTCTGTGCATTTTGTTTATAAGTGTGTATAGACTTGTTTAATTGAGTTTTTTTTGATCTTATACTATATTTGATTAAATATAGTCATAAAGCACCTTTAATGTTAATTAAATTCAGTGTTTAATACAAGTATAGTATTAACTTCAGTGAATTAATACAGCAGTCGTCAGGAATTACCGTAAGTTAGCATAATCTTTGTTCTCCACTTATCTTGGCGAGTAATATGGTATGGCATCATATCATCTTCCATTATCTGGACGTATCTAAAATTCATACATGTCTTCAAATGTAGTTGAGAGTAAGTAGGTATAATACCTAATATACTTATTATTTGTTTATGTAGAGTGTTAACCATATTTATTTAATAATTAACTGTTGATATCTTTTCTTGGGTTTGATCTCTGAACCTAAATATCTTTCCGTATCTCTTTTCTTTTCTAAGGTTTCTTAATTTTCTCGGTAAACCCCTAAAAATTAAGTGGCCCCTGTTCCCTATCTTATCTTATCTTTGGTAATTTTGCCCATCTATCTTTTTGTTTATTTCTGTATCTTTTCCAACATCTCTTATCCTATCTTTATTTATTTCGTCCGTTGGACCCATTCCCGGTTTCCAAAGCTAGTTTCGAATCCACGACTCGCTCTCCACCAGCCATCTGGCTGCCGTCCGCAGTGTCTCCATTGGTGACCTTTCTAGCACCATCCAAAAAAGGTTTCCGAGGTTACATGGTTTTGTCATGGAAGTGTTGTGCAAGTATGTAAGTTATTTATGTTGATTGTCTGTATTGTCTTGTCATTGTCTTCATAAATTAGTACAGGTTTTGAAGAAGTTGTATTTACAGCCTTCATCTGCGTAATTTTTGTCCGGAAATCTGTAGAAATAGAACTCACAAAGTTTGCCCACGATACTTTTCTGTTTACTTTTAGAATTCGTTATGATTTTGCACTCACTTTTTAAAAAATGATGAACTCTTCAATTCAGTTGTCCTTGAGGAATTTATCACATATTTATCTTTGAATTGGTCAGCAGCAGAAATAAGGCAATCCGTAGTGTATGTTAGAGATTCATCAACGCCATTTCTAAAGATAATTATATCCGTTAAATCCCTAAGAATTTTACTGAAGAAATCCCAGTTTGCTTGAGAAATTTTCCATTTCTCATGAACATAGTTGGTTTTAGGTGAACTATTATAAATAAGAATTGTATTCTTATAATGACTACTATAATATTAAGTTTGAAGAATATTCCAGTGGTGGAGAGAAGCAATTTTGGGATCACAAAAACTCAAGTCTATGGAGAAAAACGTTCCGGATTGTATTTGAAAATATTTAGAGTTTCCAAGGTTTAAAAGGTTAATATTGGTATTGTTTATTATCTGGAAAATTTTTCCTCGACCAAATGTTCATTCAGATCTTCATAGTGTATTATGATCATTGAAATCGCCAACTAATACAAACGGAACGAAAAGTTTTTGAATAAAATGGAATAGATCGGAGCTCTGTAAGTTAACGTAAAAAGGAATGTATATACTAGAAACGACTACTGTATTGATACACCAGGGAGTTATTGCTATTGCCTCCAAATTAGTATTTAAAGAAAACTCTTGGTGATGTATAGCTTTGAGTATAAAGATGAAAGTTCCGCCACTTGCATGTAAATGACTGGTTCTAATATAGTTGTAAGCAACAAAATTTTTTAAGCAAGGATTCTGAACTGTGGTAAAATTGGTTTTCCGTAAGCAAAGAAAATCGCGAGAGTGATCAGATATAAGGGATTGCAGATTTTATAGGAGAGGATAAAAACCATCGCAGTTACACTGTATTAGCGTGAAGTTTGAGTGATGGATGATGTTAGTATCAATCAGATGTTTTTTCGGATAGTTGGGATAAATCAGAATGGTAATCATCGCTGGGTTCTTGGGAGATATTAGAGCTTGGCGAGTTTTCGGTTTCATTAAGTCAATGTTCAAATTCTTAGTTTTTTTATTGGTTAAGTTTTTTTTATTATGTGAGTTATTCTGATTTTGACAGATCTTTCTGTTAAAATTGGATGTACCAGATGTAAATTAGAATTCTGACCTGTAACTGAAAGTATTTTCTATAAATGCGATCATGTTGTCAGATGGCATGCAATATTTCGGGGTATTGAAGGTACATATTCTTATTAGACTGTTTTGCAGTTTCCGTGAGTGCATTTTGTGAAGAAGATCCTTCGTTTCTGTTTTGGTTTTTTGGTATTTATTTTAGGGAGAGGCATCACATTGGAACTAGTTCTGGGTTAGTAGAACTGTTTTCAGTAGGTTTTACATTGAAGTCTTTGGTATTTTGTTCTTTTTCTTCTTCTTTTTCTTCTTCTCCTTATTTTTATGTAGACAGGACTCTTTTTGTTTTTCAATGTTCCTCCAGTAAGTTGTCGTTCTATCGTTTTCCTGGTCTTCTTACTGATCGTATACTATTTTCGATAGCATTTTGTACAAGATCGTGTGGAATAAAAGGGAAAATACTTGAGACTATTGTTCTTTTAGTAGGAGAAATAAGAGAAATTTTAATATATCGACGGCCTAAAAACAGGAACTCGTAAGTGACAAGATGATGATTTTAGAGGAGACCAAAAAAAACCGTATCATATTTCATTTAGGGCGCATCTTATTATGTTTTTTGTGAAATAGGATTACCTTTGGTGAGAAAAATAAAACACGCGAATATTTTTTATAGTTATTTTGAATTTAAGTAAGATGACACTATTTACAAGGTAATGTTTTATCTAAGAGTTCACTTACCAAGTAGAGCTCAAATTTAAAATAAGAAAAACAACTTTATGTCTTTGAATGATTTATTAGAAAAATAATAATAAAATATTAACGTTGTCTTAATTAAAAGTATCAAATAGATTCTGGAAAAAGAACTAAAAACTTTTTTCATAAAACTAGGTTAAAGAGATAACTATTTTTCTTTGTTATTATAAGGTGGTGAATTATAAAAATACCAACAGTCACGTGGAAGACATTTTTTATCGCCTGAAAGTGTTCAAATTTAGTTTAAATTATTGGATTTCTGGAATTGTAGAGAGGAGGAAATATCACAGATTTAAATTCAACTTTATCAGGCCGTATTGGTATTTTCTGAAACTCTTCACAAAAGTCCACTTTGTATGAAATTTTACCACCTTTGTACTAAATCGCACGGATATCCGTAACTAGGTAATTCGAATTACTTGTTCTTGAAGGTCACATAGACTTATACTTCATTAAACTCTTCTCTCCAAAATTTCCTAAAAAGTCAAAATTTCTATTTCTTGCTACATATGGCTGAATTCGTCCAGCCTATTGTGTGATTTTTAGGTACATAATCACTCGGTAAGTATATATCTTTATTTTTCAAACGTGTTTCTATTACCGTATGAACCGAGTCACACTCCATCTGAGTGTGAACCTTTTCAAGAAATTTTTGAACAATTAATACCTTATATTTGTCAGTTAGGTAGAGCTAGGTTAGAGTATAGGCAAGTATTAAATTTCTATTTTGGGTAGTACAGCCCTCCGAATATATAATTTATATTTTTTCAAAAATTCTTCCTCTAGGTATTCTACCAAAACAGAGGCATAGGTTGAAGCTTGGCATTGAGCTTCTATCTCATTAAACCAATAGCAAACAACTGTTTTTGTTACCAAGGTACAATGTAAAGTTGTGACAACACACTGTATTCTTATAATCTCTTAAGTGCGCTTGCAGGTATTTGTGGCGACAACTGCACGGTATTCTTCTTTTGATGCTTTTTCCTTGTCTTGTTCTTTTTAAGATCTTGCCAAATTTTTCTTTCGTAAGTTTTTTGTTCGAAATTGCCATTTTTATACATAAAACAAATATCGCATTGATCTTTGCGAGGCTGAAACAAAGAAATTTTTATCTGGTTTGTCACGTTCTTGAATAGTTTTAGATAAAGTACTTTATGATTTTCCTCTTTGCACCGTTTTTCGTAAATCTTGTAAAATATTGCCAATATATAGCGACAACAAATAAGCTTAGAAAAGCAATGATTAGAATGCGCAGAATCGAGGTGTGAAACATTTAGCATGGCTAAATTGACAATTACGAGGTACCGTTTTCTGTAATTTAAAGCCTTCTGGAAATTTTCCCAGCTGTAACCACTGGTTAGTAGATGCCGCTACTTATTCTAAACCGAAAACCGAAATATCTCATTTTATGCAAATTTGTCAGTTATGAGGTCCTGCCTTTCTGCCGTCGATATACAGATTCGATTATTGGATATTCTAGGTGCAAGAGAGATATATTTAGGCAGTAGGTGACCAATATCGTCACCTACTGCCTTTACACAGTGGAATACATTAAGACTTTCAGCAGCAAAAACCAATGACGGAGTTGGTCTTGAAACATTACTATTTCTGGTTTGAGACACCATGTAGAATTTAGAGCAATTGGAGATCTGTTCGATGTTTTGTCACCCTTGTAGTCAAAAGCAAACAACATTTTATCACTAAAATTATTTGGTTTTAACTACGATGAAATTAGTCTTTTACCTCAAATCGAATATAGATCTGCCCACACCACTGGTGGACAGGATTAGGTTTTCGCTGATTTCTTCGTTGTACTAATTATTATTTGCACCAAAAAATGTAAATAAAAGTTTTAATACATAGGTACGTAAGTTGTCCAAGATTATAATAACAGTAACTATAATTATGATTTATCGATAGCACTGCGGTTTATAAAGATAAGAGAAAAGCAGAAAAAATGGCACGATTACCCCTTTATACACGCTCGAACTCCAGTTTTGGATTTAAAACAGAATAATAAAGGAAATTACGTTAAGAAACACTAATATTGCAATCTTCAGTTATTCTTTATTAAGTCAAAGTGAGATAACAGTTTCCATGTACCTAATATAATGTAAAAATTATATCAAAAAAATTAATAACATTCGGGGTTCATAAAACAGTACTTTCCTGAAAGTTTTCGAGAGGGTTTTAAGCTGTTTGATTCTTTTATACACTCGCCACAAAAAGTATCGCATAAGTTTCAAAACAAAATTTTCAAAACATTTTTTGTGTGTTGTAAGTTTGTTTGCTTTTCCATTTTAGAGTTTTACGACTAAAATGTGACTTTTTTTCTGCCTGAGTCGTTAACCATATTTTGACTTTTATTGGAGATAAGCAGTTACAGCAATTCGTTGCCGTTTTTAAATTTTTGTGCAAGTTTACAGAAAATTGAGGTTACAATAGCAAGCCATATCCAGGACTTCAAATAAATATAGTACAATAGGTTACTTTACAGCCGTTTGGACCTTTCGACGACAGTAAATGATGACCGCTCTCTAAAATTTTAAGAAAATTTGATAAATGATAAAAAGCATACAATTTTAAAAAAATACTCAGATTAGATAAAACTATACTTTGTTAAATGTCTATGGGCTCGTCTTTTTTCTCTCTTTTCAACCATCTTCAATGTAACTTTAGAAATATTAGTGTTTTCAAGCGACCGCCCAAAAACCAAGGCAAATCTTTTGCATCTCCTCGAATTTTTTAATGTGATTATAATCGTAAATCTGACATTTTGGTTAAAATGGCTAAATAACAAAAAATATAAGCAAAATGGATAAATAGTTTATAAATATAGTAAAGTAGGTTAATTTACAGTCGTCTGGACCTTTCGACGACTTTAAATGATGACTGGTCTCTGAAATTTTAAGAAAATTTGATAAATGGTAAAAAGCATTTAATTTTAAAAAATACTCAGACTGGATAAAACTATGCCTTGTTGGATGTCTATGGGAGCTTGACTTTTTTTCCTATTTTCAACCATCTTGTCCTCGAATTTTTTAATGTGATTATAATGGTAAATCTTACATTTTGGTTAAAATGGCTTAATAACGAAAAATAATAGCAAAATGGATGAACAGTTTATAAACATAGTAAAATAGGTTAGTTTACAGCAATTTGGACCTTTCGATGACTGCAAATAATGACCGCTCTCTGAAATAAAAAAAAAAATTATAAATGGTAAAAAGCCTAAATTTTAAAAAGTACTCAGATTGGATAAAACTATGCCTTGTTTCATATCTATGGGCTTGTATTTTTTCCCTCTTTTCAAACATCTTCATTGTAATTTTGCATCTATTCGCGTTTTCAAGCGACCGCCCAACATAAACAGTTTATAAATATAGTACAATAGGTTAGTTTACAGCCGTTTAGACCTTTCGACGACTCTAAATGATGACCGCTCTCTAAAATTTTAAGAAAATTTGATGAATGGTAAAAAACATTAAATATAAAAAAAATACTCAGATTGGATAAAACGATGCCGTGTTGAATGTCTATGGGCTCGTCTTTTTTTCCTCTTTTTAACCATCTTCATTGTAACTTTGGATCTATTTGATTTTTCAAGCGACCGCCAAAAAACCAAGGCACGTCCTCGAATTTTAAAATGTGATCCTAAATCTTACTTTTTGGTTAAAATGGCTGAATAACAAAAAATATATGCAAAATGGATAAACAGTTTATAAATATTGGACAATAGGTTAGTTTACAGCCGTTTGGACCTTTCGATGACTCTAAATGATGACCGCTCTCTAAAATTTTAAGAAAATTTGATGAATGGTAAAAAACATTAAATATAAAAAAAATACTCAGATTGGATAAAACGATGCCGTGTTGAATGTCTATGGGCTCGTCTTTTTTTCCTCTTTTTAACCATCTTCATTGTAACTTTGGATCTATTTGATTTTTCAAGCGACCGCCAAAAAACCAAGGCACGTCCTCGAATTTTAAAATGTGATCCTAAATCTTACTTTTTGGTTAAAATGGCTGAATAACGAAAAATATATGCAAAATGGATAAACAGTTTATAAATATAGTACAATAGGTTAGTTTACAGCCGTTTAGACCTTTCGACGACTCTAAATGATGACCGCTCTCTAAAATTCTAAGAAAATTTGATAAATGGTGAAAATCATATAGTTTTAAAAAATTCTCAGATTGGTTAAAACTATTGCTTTGTTGAATGTCGATTTGTTCGTCTTCTTTTCATCTTTTCAGTCATATGTATTGAAACTTTTTATATATTCGCGTTTCCAAGCGACCGCTCTAAAATTTTCAATAAATTTGATAAATGTTAAAAAGCATAAAATTAAAAAAAAAGAATATTCCGATTGAATAAAAATATGCCATGTTTAATGTCGAAATGTTGGTCTTCTTTTCCTCTTTTCAACCATCTTTATTGCAACTTGCTATTTATTCGCGTTTTCAGGCGACCGCTCTCTAATATTTTCAGAAAATTTGATAGATTACAAGTTTCATTCAAATATACATTTTAATTAACCAAATTGGTTTTATGAGTACTACATTGAAAATACTTTTACAAAGTTTAAATAGGATATTTTTAAAAAGTTATGGATTCAACCGTTACTGTAACAATAAAACACTGAAACTCTTATTTTCTATATATATATATATATATAATCTAGCATTTAAAAATTTAGATTTTCAAAAAAAATTTTTAGAAGACTGTTTACAATTTTTTGAAAATGTCCGGGTCTTGAATAACAAAAATGAAGATGTCACCAACCGCATTAAATCTATTAAAGGTTGGACAATATCTATTAAAGCTTTTCAGTTGATTTGGGCACGAGGAAGTAATGCTGGTTTTGAATATTTATTGTCAAGACGGTTAAACCAAGATGCCTTAGAAAATTTGTTTGGAAAAATCAGACAACAAAGTGGAAATTGTGTTAATCCAACTGCTTCACAATTTCAAGCTTCCTTTAAGAAATTGGTGTACATTGATATTATTAACTCAGGGTCAGAAAACTGTCAAGGAGATACAGATAGTGTACTTTTAAAAATGTCTGATTTTCCCAAATACACTGTAGATACTGAAACATCTAAACAGATACCTGAAGAACCTGTGCTATTTATTGATACAGATTATCAAAATGATAAAGACATAATGGAACAAAATTTTATAACATATGTGTGTGGATATTTAATGAAAAAATGTTTAGAATTCCATAGTTGTGAAATATGTGGCAGATACTCAAAAAGTGTAACTAATTTGTCAGATACTACTGTATACTCATATTTTAGGGCATATGAAAATAGAACCGGTGACACATTTGGTAATCTAAAAATGCCTACTGGTGATTTTGTTAACTTTATTAGTATACTTGACTGTCTCTTTCACAAGAATTTTGACATATTAGCTGTACAGCCGAATATTATTAAAACATATGTTTCTCTATTTAGTACCATAGATTTTAGTCACCCCTGTGAACAATTTCCACTAAAATATTGTATAACTTTATTTAGCCGTGTACGTTTGTACTATTCATTAAAATTCATAAATAGAAATTTCAAGATTCAAAAACATGAAAATAAAACTAAAAGAAAAAATAATAAATTGATTATTTGGAAACATCAATAAAATATTATTTACTTGTTTATAACAATATAATAAGTCAAAATACTATTTTTTTATTACAATGAACAGATAATATCACTCAATAATTAATATACCCAATTATTGATTTTGGGTGATTTTGTTAACTATATTAGTATACTTGACTGTCTCTTTCACAAGAATTTTGGCATATTAGTTGCAAAGCGGAATATTATTAAAACATATGTTTCTCTATTTAGTATCATAAATTTTAGCCACCCTTGTGAACAATTTCCACTAAAATATTGTATAACTTTATTTAGCTGTGTATGTTTGTACTATTCATTAAAATTCATGTAACAAGACTCGACAAATTCATGTAACAAGACCCGGACAATGTAAAATAACATTCAAAATCATATTTGAACAAAACCAACTGTTTATAGAATAATCCAACTTCCTGAATTGCTTTAGCTAATTTGTTTTTATATTCCTCTCCGTTCACTGCGGCAGAATTTACATTATCTGACTTGTCATGCATGCAAATCAGTGCTCATGAGATAGAATTTGTTTAACTTCTGAAATTCTAAACTACAAAATGATTCTATAACTTAATGTGTACTTACTTATTTTATTCATGTATGTATATTTTATTTTTATCTGTAATTGTATAGGTATATTGTTTATATCTGTAATATTGTATTTTTGTATATTTTGACAGTGGGTAATAAATTTTATAACATATATGTGTGTGTGTCGCCCAGCCTGCTGAATTGTGATTGGTCAAATGGCAACAGTAATTGCAGCCAATCATAATTCAGGAGTCTGTTGCTCATTTTCTGTATTATCGTTGGTCGAACGGCATCTGAGCTGCAGCCAATGATAATACTGAAAATTGGGCATTGGTCGTCGTGCAGGTCCAATCGTAAAAAGGCCAAAACGACCGTTACAGATTGACCTACTTTTTTTAGCATAAAAAAGATGCACGACGGCCAGGACACCAGACCGGGTCAGGATATATCCGCTGGTCCAGCCTTTTTGGCAAGTTAGATCCTCTGATTAATTCAGTTCTCAGAGCTTCTGTTTTATTTCCACAGCTTTCACCTTTAAACCCAGAACCTAACGTTCTCAGCTTTAACGTCGGTTTGTTTTCAAACCAACAGCGGCCATTTTTGAGGAATTTATCTCTGCTTTTCGACTTTGTCGAATTTGCTAATATTTTCCTCGAAAGCGTCGCAAAGTGTCATCGATTTAATCTGTGCTTTTGGACTTAGTCCAAGATCTGATTATCTCGGTAGTCTTACAAGTCGTGTAAGAAAATTTCTCTTTCAGGATTCTCCCAAGTCTCTACTTCACGGGACTTTGCCACCGGACGGTGCTTATATCCTTAAAGAATTGAGATTTAATAAAGGCTCCTATATTGCGTTTTATTTTCTCTTCCAGGTACACTGCAAAATAACTTGTAAGTTGATTCACCTTTGATTTTTGGTATTTACATTAGTTTCAGGTACACTGTTAAAACGTATATTTTAAACTTTAACTTTGACATTTTTAATAAAACTTATAAATTGTGTTTTATTCCTCTCTCTTTCAGGTACACTGTTAAACTTGTAAATTATTTCCATCTTTGATTTAGGGTATTTACATTACTTTTCAGGTACACTGTTAAAAACTTGACATTTATTTTTGACTTTGATATTTGATATTTTATTCATGTACAGGTATAAAAATAACTTGCAATATTTATGCCCTTTTTACACTATATAAAATATCTTGTAATTTTTCCCACAGGTCTCAGCGACTTAGAAAAATTTCCATAAAAATATTTCGAATTTTGTTTATAACTATTTTATTTGTGTACTTTTGTTACTTTTTATTGTTGATTCGCCCGAATGGCACTATAACAAACATCCCTATCTTTATCCCAAGTCCCTAGCTCAACTCCTTCATACTTCACGAATTTTTGATAAGTGACATATTCCCTATTTACTAATTTGTATTTTGCTTATATTTTGATTATTAGTTATAAATAATATACTTTCCCTTTCAGATTCTTAATTTAAGAATAATTAACATAATTATCTTTCCGATTCCCGGATCAGGAGATAATTATTAATTTCTTTCAGACTCTTAGCATAAGTTCTAGCATATCTGTTTTCTAACAATTTAATTACTATTATTATTATCTCAATAAACAGTATTTATTGTGTTTCTTTATTAAAAGGCATTTAATCCTAGCTAAGTGTCCATACCCCGTGTTTATGGCCACTGACCGAGAACCCTACCCTCTTAGGTCCCAGAAAGCGATGGATAGAGCGAGTAACGAGCCTTCTCTCTCCTGAGGGAGCTGAGAGTTCCTTACGTTACCGACATGGCGCCCAACTTTTAGAACGGACATCACCACACCCTGAGGTGACAGAGTCCACACCGCCTGCGACGTCAGGCCTTTTCACACCACCCGTGACCGACATAACAGCCCAACTTCCACCAAAGCCTGCGACGTCAGGCATTCCACCGACTCCAGATGTAGGACAGATGTTAGCAGCCCTCACCCAAGCAGTGACAGCGCTAGCCTTAGCCCAAGGACAAGGAGTCAAAACGGAGCATCCACCAGCACCACCTGCCCCTACACCAAGATGGAAGCCAGCCCTGAAGAAGTTCAGCGGAGCAAAGCACGAGAGCCCCGAAGAATTCGCCGCCTCAGCCACACACCATCTACTGGACATATAGAAGGAAGACACTGAACAGCGTACCTCCTGGAGCATGGGCTCGAAGGAGAGGCATCTACATGGGCCAAGACGCATGCAGACCCCAAACTGGACCACACAACCTTCTTCAAATGATTGATAGACCACTTCAGCCACTCGTCGAGGTTCACAAAGCTACTAGCCAAGCTATATGGACATAAACAGAGGCAAGAAGCAGCAGCCGACTTCATCACCCAGAAGATGGCCCTGTTTAACCGAGTAGCACCTGCCACCCCAGACGAGGAACGTTGCGTGATCATCATAGACCAGTTGCGCCCCGAAATCCGAAAATTCTTGAGGGTCAATCCACCCCGGAAGGAAGAGGAGCTACGGCGAACAGTGGACGAGCTAGAGATGAACATCAGAGTCTCCACTCCCTCAACTGCCAATCAAAAACAAGAGAGACCAGCTCCCAAGCCGGACCGTCCTCCACAACAACAGCAGGACCGTCCGCCACAGCATCCACCACGCCACGACCGCCCTCGACAGTCAGAAACCCTCAATGAATGGCGCAACAGAGGCAATAACCCGGCTGACGACCGAAGATGCCGAAAATTTCAAGACTGATAAATATGAAAATATAACCAAAAGAAAAAATAATAAATTGATTATTTGGAAACATCAATAAAACATTATTTACTTGATTATAATAATATAATAACTCAAAACACTCTTTTTTATTACAATGAACAGATAATATCAATCAATAATTAATATACTCTTTTAGGGGTTTTCTTCACATCCTCTTGTGTTTTTAGTGAGAGGTAACTAAAATATCTTATCATATTCCATAAAAATGTATTAGAGCGTTACTTCTAATTAATTAATAATTAATTATATTGACATTAATCAAGATCAAGTAAACAACAATGTAAAATAACATTCAAAATCATATTTGAACAAAAGCAATTGTTTATAGAATAATCCATACTCCTGAATTGCTTTAGCTAATTTCTTTTCATATTCCTTCCCGTTCACTGCATCAGAATTTACATTTCCATGTATCTCATCGCAGAACTAATTATGGTTCAAATATAGGTATGATCTGACTTTCATACATGCAAATCAGTGCTCATGAGATGTAATTTGTTTAACTTCTGAAATTTTAAACTACAAAATGATACTTTGTAAACTTAATGTGTACTTATTTTATACATGTATATTTGATTTTTATCTATATATTATAATATAATTGTATTTATCTACAATGTATTTTTGTATAATTTTGACAGTGGGTCTGTCACCTTTGTTATTAATAAATAAATAAATATCTAATTTAACATGTAATAATAAATTAAGTTCATTTAAAAATTTATTTTTTATTTCCACAAATATATTCTTAACATTAACAGGATGACGCTACTTTTAGCACTTTGTACGATTCCGTTGGACGTCTAATGTACATCAACAAGGATTGTAAGAAAAAACTCAAAGAAAAATTGTGTTATGAAGTACAGTTATGAAATTATGAAAGGAAAACCATTATTTAAATAAAAAATTCAGATGTTACATTCTACAGAAAAGAAATGTGTCGATAATGTGATAATATGGCACTTACATCTAAATTTTGTCCTAAATTTAGCTAATTTCATAAATGTTTAAATTTTACAATCTAGAAAAAGGCAAGAGGTAGAAGATTCAGTAATCAGTTTAAACAGGATGTCTCTTAATGTACTTCAAGGGGCCTGTGTTTTACAAAAATGTTTTGTGTAGCAAATTTTGTTTACCCAGCCCTAATATATTATTTAAAAATAATATACCAGACAGCTACTCAAAAAGTGTTACTAATTTGTCGGATAAAACTGTATATGCATATGTTAATGTATATAAAAATAGAACCGGTGACACATTTGATAATCTGAAATACCCTACTGATGATTCTGTTGACTTTATAAGGTGGTATACTTGACATTCTATTTCAAAAGAATTTTGAAATATTAGCTGTACAGCCGAATATTATTAAAACATGTTTTTCGATTTAGTACCATAAATTTTAGTCACCTTTTGAACAAAGACCACTCAAATATTGTACAACTTTATTTAGCCTTGTACGTTTGTACTATTTATTAAAATTCAAAACAGAAATTTAATACTCAAAAAATATTGTACAACTTTATTTAGCCGTATACGTTTGTACTATTTATTAAAATTCAACAACAGAAATTTCAATACTCAAAAATATGAAAATAAAACTAAAAGAAAAAAAATAATAAAACGATTATTTGGAAACATCAATAACACGATTATTTAATCGTCTATATCGAAATAACAAGTCAAAATAGTCTATTACAATGAACAGGTAAGATCAATCACTAATCAATATACATATTTAGGAGTTTTGTTCACATCCTCTTGTGTTTTTAGTGAGATATAATTAAAATATATTAACTGATTTCAAACTCTGTATTTGAATTTTGAAATGAAACTTTGCATTTTATTCTACTTTATAACCATACAGCTTTAAAACTAGCATATTTATTAAAAACTGTTGCATAACTCTCCATTTGATTTTTTTTTTGATAGTGTATAAGACAGTTCTGTAACAAATAGTTGTGAAACGTTAGAAAACAAAATCATAAATACAACGCAGAGAAAGAAACAATTTTAGGTTTTTTTTTTAATTTCTCGAAGAATGAAAGAGTAGCAAGAAGAGTTTTGAAATTGGTTGAAATTAAAATCAATTTTGTTAAATAAATCAAAGTCGGCTCTGTCGCGTCCATATGTGCAGGGCCAGTCCACGGTTTTCGTCCAAACAATATGGCGTCAAGGTCACCGAATTTTGTCTAAAAAGATCAAAGGTACCGCGGTAGAGTGAGAATACTGGTTGTTATCTATACTGTACACATATACTGCACTATATCCATTCACATTAAAATAGTGATAATACTACAATCCAACTTCAAAGAGCCCTATACCATATTTCTAAATATAAATATACATAAAATCATTTTAACTCCAATAGAAAAAAAAAACTGCCACTCGTAAAAATATACCACATAGGTTTACTGTCTCTACAGACAAAATATGAATACCAAATCGGACAAAAAAGTCGTTTTATGGGATTTTAGGACAAAAATTTTTATCAAGAATAAATTTTTTTTTTTTTTTTTTTTTTTTTTTTATCCAGTAAACACAATTTTAACATCAACACTGGTTCATCTATCTTACATGACATTAGTAGAAAGAAAAACTATATGGAGTTGGATTTATTGGAAGATTTGGAAATTACAAGGGAAACAAATGAAAACTCTCACTGTCTTAATACTCAAATTAATTTAAATTGTACTAAATTTAAACCTATTTTTAAAAACTTTATTACAGCTTCACCTCGTAGGGGACCCAGCTCGACTGTTTAGACTTCATGCACTGAGCACATCCATAGTAATTTTATAGCTATACCATTGACTGTGGGTTCAACTGAACTACTTGGATTACACCCCATTTATATACTTTGCTTTCCATTTTGATTTTTAATTATTAGTATTTTAATTACATAGTCTGATCTCTTCCTTTCTACATTACAGATAGTGCTTGGTAGACCATTTTATTGTAGTCAACCACCCACTGTCTAACTATTGTTTAGTCCGCTTCTTGCATTCTTACTTTTCGTCTATTTCAGTTGCTCTCAAACTAACACCTTAATTATTACAGACATGTTTGAGTGTGAGATCTGGATTATTCAATCTACTTAAAAAATATTCTATATAATTTTATATTTCATCAGTGACCTCCTATAGTAGTGTCAGTTGGACTTTTGGTCACTACTTAGTTTCATAGAATTGTAAAAGGTGCAGATCACATATCTATGATTGTGACTGCTCATCCAAGTTGTCATTTGTCACATGTCCCCCCAACATTTCCGTTAGATCAGGAGCCATTCTGTCTCCGGCTTCTTCAAGTAATGTAGCCTTCCTTAAATTATTTTAAAGTGTTTGTTTGTCCATTTGTATTGTAGTGTAATGTACATCTATATGTTTATGACATCTTGTTCTTGCCGGATAGGCCACAATTGACGAAGTAAGTCTATAAACGTTAATCACATAAAAACCTTTTTTCAACCATAAACTTCGAGTTTTTATCGAAGTTAATCAATTTCTTTGGATATAAAAAAACGTTTCTTGGCTTATTTCAGATGCCCCTGAAGATGATCTAGGGATCGAAAGTACTTGGGCAAGATTTAATTAAACTGTGCTCGATATATGCCTTTTATCTGATCAAAAAATAATATAGGTACCTATTATAATGTTAGTTTTTACCAACGCGTTTCGTTTGTACGTTTCTCGCCAGATGGAAATACATGTAATTATTTTTAGCCGTAATTTCTGCAAACGTAGTTACCAGTCTTTTTCAACTGGTGGCGCAGCGAAGGTGTTAAAAAGTGTTTTATTACTTTCCTTAACTTTTACATCAAAACCTAACACTCTAAAATGCGAATTTTGTTTAAAATTTCATTTTTCAAAATGTGTACGTTGGAGTTTCATGGACACCAGCAAGATTTTTATCACAAAATGCCTATGAGAGTCCAACGTGGCATCACACCTTGACTTGTCTATTCCTATTGATAACGTGACATCGGAAATCTAACAAGCGAAGGCGCCATTGTCGTGGCTTGCGTTTTTGTATGTATCGGCATCCACCAGTAAAGAAAAAGAATATACGAATTTCGGAGAGCATGTTGATTTGATGCTGCTATAGAATCTGTCATTGCCCAACATTCTGAAGTCTCCGAATAGAAAATTTTAGAAGAACCGATAGTATCCAATGCAATAAATTAAGCTATTGTCTGAGGGCCGATCAACAGTAAAAATTTATAGAAATTTACTTTGAGAACTATAATTCTGCAGGTTTTCATACACAATTATTATACGAAAAATTCTATAACAAATCGCCCTTTCAATTCTACGAGTATTTTGCAGACGATGGTCTTTTATCCATGATCGCAAATATTCAATTTATTTTCTTCTACTGATTTTGATTTTTATTAATTTTTAGGTTGAACAAACAAATCGTTATGCCCTACAGTGTTAGTAAAAAAAAAGCGCACGTATTACCGCGTGGCACAATGTTGATGTCGCCGAAATAAAACGATTTCTGGGTATAGTTATATGGATGGGATTATGTCATTTTATATCTTTTCATTCGTACTTGCCAAAGAATGATTTGTATGTGAACAATATCAAAAAAGTAATATCACGGAATCGCTTCCAGTTATTGCGGAAAACGCTGCATTTCAACGATAATTCAGTAACAACAGATGACCGTTTGCAGAAAATCGTTGCCTTGGTTAGCCGATTGAAGAATAAATTCAAGGCAGCCAATATTTCAAAGGAAAACGTGTGCATTTTAGTGAAACAACAAGAGCTACTACAATTCAAGCAGTATATTGCCAATAAGAGGCACAAATTTTGGATCTAATTATTCAAACTTTATTTGTAAGGTAGTTATACATACAATTTTAATGTATATTAGATAAACAAAGTAATTTGGGCATCGTTTTTTATAGAAGTGGAGGGATAAGCGAGATGTGCTGATGATTAGTACCAAATTCACTGACGAAATGGTGACAAAGCAGAAAGCACACGGTGATGTTGTAAAGCCAAAGAATGTCATCAAATATAGTGATGAGTGCCTTAAGAACCGGCAAAATAACGCAAAAGATAGAAAACATAACACGTTATGAAATAAAAAGAGATGAAAGTAGTAGAGGTGGGAAATTATCGATAGAAAACTCTAATTTACATTAAATTACATTAGGACTATCGATAGTTTCCCACCTTTAGACGTTAGCTTATGAGCTACAGACTGTTTCAAGTTAAGAATTCACAACTGAACAGATAGGCCAGTGCATTTCTTACGGGCGTATGTTGCCAATAGTTCACGGGACTATGCAGGGCCGGCCGAAATAACCCATTCTTTATTTATATTCAAATTTTTATTTATATTTTCCAATGTTAATCAAATTTATTTTAAAAAGATAGGTACGTATCTATTTAATAAGCTTAACGACTACAATTACTTATAAATATGGTTACATTTTCAGGGAAGTGATTTTAAAGATTATTAGAAAAATGTCTTTATTAGTGGTTAAAATATTAGGTTTTACGCAATTGGTTAATTATTATGGCACAGGTAATTCTGACAGCTTAGGTGTCAACTCTCAAAATTATTTATAAAATATTACTTTCACAATAGTTAATAAATAGAAAGCAATAATAATTAAGATATTGTGCTTAAACTTCCATTATCGGGCAAGCCGGGCTAACAGGCCCTAACAGTAAACAATATTGATTACTTTATAATTGACTATTAATAGTTTTCTAATTCTCTTTATGTACTTAGTCATTCCAAACAATAGTGTCATTTGGAAAGCACATTTGGAAAGCAGACAGATTTATGAGTTATAGATAAATGAGCGGTATGTTTTTCAAAATAGTGTAATTAGGTGAAGTGGAGATTATATGTTTGTCTGTATACATAAGCCCAAACTGCCCGATTACGTTTTTAAATTCTTCTGCCCGGACAAGGGTTAAGGCATAACCATCGCGCACTCAAATCTCAAGTGTAAAAAATTATATTGTTAAAATGGATCCAGTTTTGCCGTTTAAAAGTGGTCAAATTTTACATCTGAGTGCTAAAAAAGTGATCTTAAACGTAGTGAGATACCACATTAATTTGCTTCGAGATGAAAGTCAACGTATTGTATTCGACAAAGTATCCGCGATGACAGGAGTGTCAGTTCGTACGATTCAAAAAATCGTACAGGAAGACAAAGAAGGTGAGCTTTCTGAGGTAAAAACAAACAGAAAAAGAACCCGTTGCCGAAACAACTCCAGAGACTATACTTACGATGAAGGTGTTCGTATCGGCGTTCGTCGAACAGTGCATAGTTTTTTTTTTTGAAAACATTCCTCCTACTTTGAATCGTCTTCTGCCAAAAGTGAACCAAGACGAAAACTTGCCAAATTTTACCCGCAGTACAATGTACAGGTTGTTAAAAGACATGAACTTTGTTTATGCAAAACGTGATAAAAGTGCCGTGCTAATAGAACGTCCTGATATAATTGCATGGAGGCATGGATATTTAAGGGCCATTAAACAATATCGGGCTGAGGGCTATGACATTGTGTATTTGGATGAGTCATGGGTCAATGTGGGGCACTCGGTTTCCAGAGAATGGAAAGACAAAACCGTCACCTCGGCAAGAGATGCGTTCATAAAAGGGCTAAGTACTGGACTAAAGCATCCCACTCAGCGTGGACCACGTTTCATCCTTGTCCATGCCGGAAGTGAAAATGGTTTTGTAAACGGTGCTGAAATGTTTTTCCTTGCAAAAAAAAACAGCGCTGATTATCACGACGAAATGGACGGTCCGTGTTTTGAGAACTGGTTTGAAAACAAACTGTTGCCCAACTTAGTTCGAAAAACGGTTATTGTTATGGACAATGCTCCATATCATAGTGTAAAAACCGAGTTGTTGCCTAACCAATCGTGGAATAAGAATAACATTATGGACTGGTTAAGACAAAAAGACATATTTTTTGAAGAAAATTATCTGAAGTGCGAGCTTTTGGAGGTAGTCGCGCAATTTAAACAAAATTTTGATAATTACAAAATTGAAGAACTTTGTAAACAACAAAATAATGTCAAAGTGCTTCGTTTGCCTCCATACCATTGCGAATTAAATCCAATTGAAATGGTATGGAGCCAAGTAAAAAGGCATGTGGCCGTAAATAACAGCACCTTCAAAGCGAAGGATATGGAGGACCTCATAAAAAAAGCGTTTTCAAATGTTACGTCTGATAACTGGAAAAACTATATTCAACATGTAATGACTCTGGAGAAAAAATTTTGGGAAGTGGACGGTCTAATGGAAGACGTAACTCCCATAGTTATAGATTTATATGATAGTAGTGACAATTCCGATTTGGATATGGACGAAGAATGTACATAGTTTTTGATAATTGTAATATTGTAAATATATAAATGTCAAACTAAAAAACCAAATAATTTGTTACATTTCTATGGTTCTGTTGTATTTTTTTTAAAATATACAGAAGTTTTTATTGTTTTTTTATGTTTTTTACTGACACTAATAATATCTACCACAATACTCACTCAATTTGTTCATTAAACAATTAAGAATATTTTTAAGAGTCTGATGATGACCTAAGCCGAAATTTAATAAATAACTGTTGTGAGAAAAAGACATGTCTTTAATTTTTATTTTTCAAAAAAACAAAAAAAATTTAAAGTTACCTAAGTGAAAAAACGTCTAATGTGCAATATAACATGCAGTTCGGCCCTGCTTTTTCGCTGCAACTCCACTACTCTCGCCTATCTCAGTCTATCGGTAGTTCTGGCATCACCGCTTCCCATAAGGCTCCTTTATGAATTCTTAACTTGACACAGACAGTAGTTGACTTGTCATAATATTACAAGTATGACGTCAAATTTCTGTTTTTTCCTTTTATTCGTTTTCTCTCTGGTCTTTCAAGATTTTTGTCTTGATCTCGGTTTTTTACGATAGTATATTTTTCATTTATAGGGTTATGATATTTTAAATTTGATTCCTGTTTAGAATCTGATTTAATTTTTATTTTAGGTTCGTTTTGTCTTATGTCTGTGGGGTATGTCGGTGTTTTGTCTTTAGGAGGTGTGTTTGTCTCGTGTCCTACTTTGTGAAGGGTGACAGTTTTAAAATTTGTATGCAACTGTCGGGATTTGAGATCTATTACGCATTCATAATGATCTAGAAAGTCTAGGCCTATTATGCCATCGAAATCAATGTCTAAATTGAAAATAAAGACTTTGTGAGGATTATCATCAGTGAAGGGAATCAGGACAGATTCTGTTATTAACAATTTTTGATCGGTTATACCTTGAATAGTAACGTTTTCCGGAAATCTATTATGATAATTGCGTGCTGTGTTTTCTTTGAAAACAGTGATTCCAGCACCTGTGTCGATTAAAAGTTTAAAAGTGTTGGTAGCATCGTGAATGTAATATAAATTTTTGGAACTCATTGTATGAAATGGGGTTACATGAATGTCTGTTCGGGAAAATTGAGATTCGGATGAAAGTTGTCCAAGTTGAGTGCTTGGATTTGTTCTTGGATATTCGTAATATCCGTTGAGGGGTTCATATGATTGGGAGGATGATTTTGATTCTGAAGTGAAAGAAAATCCTGATAATTTTGTGTGTTATTGGTTTCGTAAATGTTATCAGTTTGTGGATTATTTTCTGTATAATAATCCGTTTCATAGTTTTCATAGTTATCGGTATTATAATAATTATCTGTATAGTAATCGTCTGTATAATAGTTAGTCGTCATTCATCAGGGTATTCGTTTAAAACATGTGCTCTTTGGAAGTTTGGGTTTCTTTGAATAACAGATGGACGATTTTGATTTTGATTTTGAGATGAAAAGGAAGGTCTCTGTTGGTTGAAATTTGGATTTTTGGAGGAATATTGATTCCTATTAGGGTTCTGATTGTTTTGATAGTTGTTAGGTCCATTATTATATTGGTTTTGGTAACCGTGTGGCCTAGAAAAAGTTTGGTTTGGCTGTACGAAACGTGAAGAGCGGCATTCACTATTTAGATGACCAATGCGGCCACAATTTGTACATTTTGTAAACTGAGATGAGGGTCTTCTCATTGGTTGAGAGGGTTTAGGAATAGTTGATCTAGAATTAGATTTTTGTTCTTCAAAATATGACAATTGAAGTTCGCGTCTAATACGATTGCTTGCTTCAATGAGATCTTTTGGATTACTAGCCCTAATAATTTGTCCTAGACGAGCTTCTAAACCGGTTAAAAGTGTGTTTAGGGCCATGGTATCGATTAAGTCACATTGGGCAGTTTTTTGATCTGGGGATAAATTTGCTACTTGGATCGAGGCGTGCATTTTTGCATTCAGAACTTGTAAACGGTTAAAGAAAGTTAGAGGAGATTCGTTAGATAGTTGTCTTAGTCTTTGTAAATCTTGTATTAAGGAGGTCAGGTCTCTACTGTCTCCGAAATGTAGATTTAGTAATTGTTTTATTTCTGTATAAGAAATTGGTTTTCTAGAATTAATAAGCTGTGCAGCTTTACCTTTGAGTTTATTTTTTACGTGAATCGTTAATAGAACGCGCTGATCGCCTGTGGCCATTTTAAAAGCACAGTCGCACGCATCTAAAAATGTAGAAAACTCTGAGATAGCGCGTTCAAATTCTGGGATAATAGAAAATATTTCCGAAAGCTTGTATGGTTCGATTTCTTGTTGAGTCTGGGAACGTGTCTCAGGCATTTTTCGAGATATTTTTAAACGAAAATGAAAAATAGAAGTATGGAGAAATATAAAATGTATCAGTATATTAGGGAGAAAAAAAATGTGGTGGTATATAAAGGGCAAAATGTATCAATATAAAAATATCAAATAATATATCAACAAAAATGTATCAAATATACCAAATAAAAATATATCAAGAGAAAATATACCAAAATATAGCAAGTAAAAAAAAATATGTCAATAAAATATCAGTATAAAATAGTATGTAAAGAAATATCAATAATTTCAAATATTAGATAATCAACTTGTATTTTCTTTTATGTATCTTGATTAATTGACTTGCAGTATAGTCAATTTCATAAATTATTATAACAAAATTATTAACGAGATGATTCAAAATCCACTTACATAAAGAAGAACATCGGGACGCCTTGTTCTCTCTGCTCAGCTACCAGGGGCTTCACTAGGTGTTCCTTCCGTAGATCACAGGAGTGAGGTTGTTCGGAGATGCTTTCTTCTTTAAGGGTTCTCTTGTTCTCTCTGCTCGGCTACCAGGGGCTTCACTAGGTGTTCCTTCCGTAGGTCACAGGAGTGAGGACTTCCGTAGATTCTTTGTTCCGTTAAGGGATGAGAATCCGCCGCTGCCAGTGAGTATACACGTGTTCTAGCAACGTTAACCGGATCCTACTGACTTTGCGCCAATTGTTAGATCACTAATCACGTATTTGACTTTTTAAAAAAAGAACTTTATTTGTTACAAATTAAATATTAAATAATAGTACAAAATTAAATTAATTTAAAATGACTACAATAACTGGACTGGTCGAAGTTGCAGCTAAGAGTGGTTCCTGCATCTGAGAATGGTAATTTATAGGTTTGGTATGAAGTGCTGAATTGCTGTTCCCATGAATATTGGCCAACGGTTCGTACAAAGTTCTAATGCGTGCTCAGCGGTTTCTATGGGAATGGGATGATGAAATCTGAAGTCGGCGAACTTAAGCTAGTTCAAGGTTAATATTTTCTCATATAACATATATATATATACATATATACATATATATATATATATATATATATATATATATATATATATATATATATATATATATATATATATATATGTATAGTAACCGATATTACAAACTCATTTATTTTTACAAAGGGATTATATATTAACTACAGTTATTACTATACAAATCTGACTTTAAATATCATCTTAAACTAACACTATGTAAAATTTAAATTTTTAATGAAAAGTGAAAGATTAGTCATTTTTTATGGGGTTTAAAGTAGAAGCGTTCACGAAAATTGAAGTACTAATAAGACCACCGCAATCGGGCGTACCCTGGGTAATGAATAATTAAGTAATCGGTTAATTATTCAATCACCCGTTCAATATGATTTTTGTGAAATCGGTCCTTTTTAGGACCAACTATTCTAATTATGTCTAGAAATATTAAGAGCATATCTAAAGATAAAGACACTCTACTTTACTTAAGCTTATCAGACATATTATGCACTTAACACAAATGTGACGTATTTATAGTGCAGGAAGCACATAGATGGCTAAACCTATGGTATTTGGTATTAAGCTGATCGCTGAAAATCACATAATAAATGCAGGCAAAGAAGCAAAGAAAAACTTATAATGAGAGAGAACAAAACCAGTCACCTGAGGGAACCTTTCAACACTGTTGAGTTTGGATGCTTCACGAAGATTAAAGTACTAATGAGACCATTGCAATCGGACGTACCCTGGAGAATGATTAACTAATTAATTGGCTAATTATTCAATCACCCGTGCAATATGATTTTGTCAAATCGAACCTTTTAGGACAACCTGTTCTAATTATGTTTATAAAAATTGAGGGCATATCTAGAGATAAAGAAACTTTACTTCACTAAAACTCATAGGTAAGACATGTGTCTAACACAAATGTGACGTATTTCTAGTGCAGATAAAACCATGTGATAAATAGAAAAGTGTTATCTTTGCCGGCAAAGAAACAAAGAAAAACTCAAAGTGAGAGAGGAAAAAACCAGTCAGCTGAGAGAACTTTTCAACGATGTTGAAGTTGGATCCACCATCTACATCTCTCTCTCTCCAATAGCGCTACAGCCCAAATCGGGCCTTGGTCTCCTCCAAACTATGCCTCCAACCTTGTCGGTCTCGCGCCGATCTTCTCCAGGTTCTCACGTCCAGCAAATTTTGCGCGTCCGCTGCCACTTCATCCTCCCATCTTCTCCGTGGCCTTCCTTTTGGTCTTGCGCCCTGCATTTTACTATCCAGGGCTCTTTTCGGCAATCTTTCTGTCTCCATTCTTACTACATGACCAGCCCAGGGAAGTCTCTGAAGTTTAACGAATTCTGAGATCGGTGTCTCTTTGAACAGTTGGTAGAGTTCATGGTTATACCTGGATCTTCATATTCCGTTTTCGTTAATAGGTCCAAATATCTTTCTTAGGACTTTTCTTTCGAAGACTTCCAGTTTTCTTTTTGTCTCTTCTGTCATCACCCATGTCTCGCATCCATAACATACTATTGGTCTGATAATAGTTTTGTAGACCCTGATTTTCGATCTCCAGTGTGTGTTATTGGAGCGAAACACATGATCGAGTGAAAAATAAGCTTTGTTTCCCTTTACTATTCTTCTTTGGATTTCTGGCTCTTCTGTTCCATCCGTGTTTAATGTAACTCCTAAATATATGAAACTTTCTACCGTTTCAATATCGTCCTCTAATTCAACTGTGCGTCTGTTTCCCCTAGCTCTTGCCTGTGTTAACTTTTTTGTCTTTTGAATATTTATTTCTAGTCCGGTCTCTTTTGCCTTTGATTTTAATTGTGAATTTATTTCTGCCGCCTCTTCTGTTCTGCAAGACATGATGCTGATATCATCGGCATAGGGCAATCTGTATTGATTTATTTGTTAGGAGATTACCTCTTTCAATTATCAGCTGTCTTATCACATATTCCAAGGTCAGGTTGAATAGTGTCGGTGCAAGCCGGTCTCCTTGCTTTAATCCTTGGGCTATCGTGAAATTTTCAGTGAGCTAATTTTGGACTCTGACAGTTGCTATTGGCGAATCCATTGTTGTTTTTACCAGTCGGATGTATTTTTAGGGGATATTAAAGCTCTGCAATATTTGATATAACTTGTTCCTATTAATTAAGTAGTAGGCTTGTTTGAAATCTATGAATATGTTGTGGACGTCAATGTCGTATTCCCACGATTTGTTTAAGATTTGTTTCACTGTGAATAGTTGGTCAGTTGTAGATCTTCCTTCTCAGAAACCGGTCGTTTGTTTAGTATGTAAGTAAAAATTTTGTACGCCGTGCATAAGAGGGTTATGCCGAGATAATTTTCGCATTTTAGTTTATCCCCTTTTTTATAAATTGGGCATATAATCCCGGTTTTCCAATCATTAGGGATCTTTTCATCATTCCAAATCTTGTTCATGAGCACATGCATTTGTCCTACTAGGTGATCGCCACCTAATTTATATAGCTCAGGTGGGACGTTGTCAATACCTGGAGCCTTATTGATCTTTCGTGCTCGTATTGCCTGTTTTACCTCTTCCTTCGTTGGGGGTTCTATATTTTCGGTGTCTCCCTCATTGTGATGCATGTCAATATGATCTTCATTTTCTTGTGTCCCTAAAAGAGTTTGGAAATAGGTTTTCCAGACTGATTTTATTTCTTTTGGACCACTGGTTATTTGCCCTTCTTGATTTCTGCATAGATTTGTTCGGGGTTTATATCCTTCTCTTAAATTGGGTAGATATCTGTACGCCTGTCTTATATTGTTGCTCTGAACATTTTCTTCCATTTTCTGTATATTCCGTTTTCGTATTTTCTTTTCTTTGTTCGGCATATTTTATCTGCCCTCCGTCTTGAATCTTGGTAACTTGCCCTTCTTTCTCTGGTTCTTCTTTCCATATATTTCTTGTGTTCTTCATTTCTTTTCTGTATGGCCTTATTACACTAGTCATTGAACCATTCCCTTTTTTTATTGATGATTTTTCTTGCTGCGTCAATAACTTTTGTTTTGATTTCTTCCCAATGTTCTTCGGTACCTAGTGCTGTCAGTGTTTGTGTTATTTCTCTTTCATAGTTCTGTGTGACATCTTGTTGTTTAAATTTTTGTATATCTAGCTGTTCTGTTCTTTGTTCCTATCTTTCTTTCCTGTTTCTCTGAATTCTGCATTTGTATTTTATCTGTACTAGGAGATGGTCAGATCCGCAACATGCTCCTCTTCGGCTTTTCACATCTTGTATGCTTGTTGCGGCCCGTTTGTCTATCAAGACATGATCAATTTGGTTAGCGGTTGTTCCTCCAGACATAATCCATGTCGCTATGTGTAAATAGGTGACGATAAAAGAAAAGCTTTCTATGATCAGTTAGGTGAAAGACCTAGAAATATTCCAACTAAGAAATGACTCATAATAGAAGGTAACTTCAACGCTAATATAGGCTAATTAGACAGAGGAAATGAACATATAGATTGAGGATACGGCATTGGAACTAGAAATAACGCAGCAGATAATATACTGGAATTAGCAGTAGCACTAGGTATGGCCACTGTTAGTAAATGCTTTTAGAAGAGAGAAAGCCAACTTACCAACCAATAGAAATATTAGAAAATCAGTTTAAATTCACGCAAGGCAAATCAACAACGGATGCAATTTTTATCATAAGGCAAGTAATGGAAAACTAATGTTAGAACAGGTGAGGGTAAGACTGATAAATTTCATTTAAGAATAGTATTGCATCAGGGGTCAGTGCTAATCCCGTATCTCTTCTAATTAGTGTTGGAAAAATTAACGAAAACATGTCAAGGAGATATTCTATGGTGCCTGATGTATGCTAACGATGTGGTGTTAGTAAGAGATAAGGAGAGAGAATTCAATTAATGATTGAGACAATGAAGATGGGCGCTTGAGCAAAAAGGTACCAAGGAAGACAAAAACAGAGTATCTAAAGTGTGTATTTAAAAATTAACTTCAACTTCACTTTAAATCAGGTTGTAATGTTGACTGGTGAAATTATTAAAAAAAATCGTTTTAGGTAGGAATCTAGATTTGATGTTACAAAGCAAGGGGGAAATAGATGGAGATATAGTAGACTCAAATAAGGATGGATAAAATGGAAAGAAGCAAGTGATGTCTTGTGTGATAGAAAGGTTCTTACGAAACTGAAAGGTAAATTCCATAAAACGGATATAAAACCGTAATGTCCTCGACGCATCAAGGAATTTGGATATCGGTTAAAATACTTGGGAATTCCAAGGTTGGCCAAATCCAAATTTCTAATTGATTCGATGCAGGGAAATTCCACTTTCGCTAAGTAAAACAAAGGATTTGTTTTACATAAAAGCAGGTAGATTTTCTCTCATCGGTCAGTTGAGCTTGCCTCTTCTTACTGTAGACCTAGTCGGTGCTTTATTGTATCAACTTGAGCTATTGTTTTATTTCTGATTTCCTGTGTACCTTTTTATTTTAGCATTTGTCGTATATTCAGACCTTTTCAGGTTAGAATATTACTATTGTTCATGTATTGATTTATTTACTATTTTATTTGATTATTTTTGATTGTTTATATTTCTTGTATTTGTGTCTAAGTAGTTCTTTCCGGTAAGTTAAAGAACTCTTAGAAATATTTTTCTGATATTTCACTTGTGTTTCATTGTGTGTCTAAGTCGTTCTTTTCCGGTAAGTCAAAAGAACACTTAGAAGTATTTCCATATTTGCACTCTTATTTCTGATATTTCGTATACTTGTCCCTGTTATTTTCATTTTCACGCTAAGTCGTTTCTTCCGTAAGTCAAGAAACACTTAGCTATATTTCTATATCTTTTCCGCATTTTATTTTCTTATTTTCTATTACAAGTTGTTTCTTCTGTAAGTCAAGAAACACTTGTAAATATTTGTATTCTAATTTTTGCATTTTATTTTTTTTTTATTCTATATTACAAGTCGTTTCTTCCGTAAGTCAAGAAACACTTGTAAATATTTATATTCTTCTATTGCATATTTGATTCTCTTGTTGTTTTTCTGTTCTAAGTTGTTTCTTCCGTAAGTCAAGAAACACTTAGACATATTTTCACATATTGTTTTATATTTACTTATTTCATTTGTTTATATTCCTCTCTTAAGTTGTTTCTTCCGTAAGTCAAGAAACACTTAAGAACATTTCTACATTCTTTTACCTTGTGTATGTTTACTCATATTTCCGCATTTTTCTATTCTTTGATCTTGTACATTTTTACTTTTCATTCTAAGTTGTTTCTTCCGTAAGTCAAGAAACACTTAGAAACATATTCTTTGCACTACATTTATCATACCATTTTATTTTATTGTTTACCAAGTTATTCCTTCCGTAAGTCAAGGAATACTTAGATTATTTTACCTGTTCTGTTTTCCATTTTTGATCGGTTATTTTGTAACTGTTCCTTGGAACCGTTACCTGTAACAGATACTTGTCGCTGTAACGGTTATTCTGTAACGGCAACAGTACTGACCCATTTCACTAGCGACAAACGAAGATGGTAAACACCCGTTCCAATTCCGGAGACAGGAAAAAGTCCGAAGAGCCGGCGATGGGTCCTACAGGCCCAAATGCCCCCTCTCGGCAACATGGCGCCCAACCCACTAAAACCGAATCCACGACCCCAGGACCGTCTTCGAGCCAGCCTTCCACAGCTGACTTCATCTCTGCCCTTATGCAAGCGATGACGGCCCTATCGACCACTCAAGGCACCACACCCCAGATGCCTCATCCTGAGCCACCGAAGCCCAGGATTTCATATATGAAGCCCCCTCAGTTCTCAGGCCGGGACACTGAAAACCCTCTCAGCTTTCTAACCAAAGCCGAGACCTTCTTGACAAAATACGACGTGGACGAGGATAATTGGATAGATTACCTCATCGACAACTCACTCCACGGCGACGCGAAGAAATGGGCCCAGAAGTTTTCCCACACAGACCTACCGTACGACACCTTCCGAGACCGTCTCCTGAGGAAGTACAACGACCCCGCTTTGCTCTCAGCCCTCACGTCGAAACTTCATGGAGAACATCAACGGAAGGATGAACCCACGGAGGACTTTATCAACGGTAAAGCAGCCTTATTCAGACGTCTCGCACCATACACCCCTGAGGACCAGAGGTGTATCACCATCGTAAACCAACTGAGACCAGACATCGCGATCTGCCTACGAGTGAACATTCCAAAGACCGAGGAGGACCTCCTAACAATAGCCCAAGGAATGGAAGCTGATACCCGCCGGAACACCGTCGCTAACAAACCCCAACATCAATCCCAGCAACAATCCCGACAGCGACAGCACTACCGTCCCCCACGTCAAAACAAAACACCACGCCACCCTGAAGCGATCGAGGAATGGAGGAACCCCAACAGACAGTCCAGGATGCCACCGATGAGCCAACCACCACCTCCACTACCTCAGAACCAGGGAAACGCCAAAAGGGGCGCCAACTAAACCCTGTTGTGAAGATGGTGCCCCAACTGAACCCGATTCAGACACGACACTCGACGACAGGCCTCCCCCAACTCCATGGAAGGATCAACGGACAACGTGTGAAGATCTTAGTCGACACCGGTGCATCTGGGAACTTCATTCACCAGAGATTGATCCAGAGACGGGACCTGCAACGAGGATCAGGATTGGTTCAGCTGGCGTGCACGGGCAGCACGTCCCGCACCCTAGGGACTGCTGAAGTCAAGATTAACATCGAGACTCTGGATTCAACCGTCAACTGCGTGGTTATGGAGGACTTGAACCACGACGTTGTGTTAGGGATGCCTTGGTTGGAACAGGAAGAGGCCAATGTAGACATACCACGTAAATGTCTACACGTCGGTACCACCTGCAGAACCACCATTTACTGGAAGAACCCAGCAAAAAGGCAATCCAGGACGCAGCGGCTGGAACCCCATCAAGCTCCATCCTTCGCTTTGCAACAAGTTGAAAAGTTGATTCAAGAGTACGATGACGTTTTCGACGACCGTCTACGTCAGCCGACCACCAAGGCCACCGAAATGAAAATCGAAGTGACCGACGCCACGCCTATCAACGTTAAGCCCTATAAATATTCTACGGAGAAGAAGCAGATAATGGCCAAGGAGGTGAGAGAGATGCTAGCCGCAGGAGTCATCCGCCCCAGCAAATCTCCTTACAATAGCCCGGTGGTTATTGTAACCAAGAAGGATGGCACCCCCCGTTTCTGCGTAGACTATAGGAAGCTTAACAACGTGACCATCGACGAAGCCTCCAGCATGCCACCAATCCACGACTCCATCAAAGAGATTGGCACGGCTCAGATCTTCACCACCTTAGATCTGAAGAGTGGATTTTGGCAAGTCCCACTGCACAAGGACTCCAGCCCGAAGACAGCGTTCAGCCTGCCTGACGGGTCCTCATACGAATTTACGGTGATGCCCTTCGGCCTCAAGAACGGACCAGCTGTGTTCCAGAAGCTCGTGACTTCAGTCTTCGCAGGATACATCGATGTTTTCATCAAGGTATACATGGATGATATTATCATCTATTCAGAAGACTGGACCCAACACCAGAACCACCTCCGCCTGGTTCTAGAGAGACTTCGGACACACGGACTATGGGCATCCCTAAAAAAGTGTAAATTCGCAGCAGACGAACTGGAGTACCTAGGACACAAAATCACCTCTGCCAACACCCAACCTCTGGAGAAGCATGTGGAGAAAATCAAAGGCTTCGACACTCCACGGACGATGAAGCAACTGCGAAGCTTCATCGGGACAGCCAACTGGTTAAGGGATTTCATCCCTCGATTTTCGGACATCATAACACCCTTGACGGACCTCACCAAGGGTAATAAGAGACGGATGCACTGGAACAACGCCGCAGAAGCCGCCTTCCAACGTCTCAAGATCGAAATCGAGGGAGATCTCCTACTCCACCGACCAGACGCGTCCAAACCCTTCTGCCTCCAGACGGATGCCTCCGATGTCGGCATGGGCGCAGTCCTGTTCCAAGGAACCCAAGACGACAAGAGAGTCATCGCATATGCCTCCACGAAGTTAAAACCAGCAGAAACCCGTTACCATATTAACGAGAAAGAGTGCCTCGCATTAGTTTGGGCACTCAAGAGGTACAAGCACTTCCTCCAGGATCAGCACTTCACGCTGTACACCGACAGTCAGGCTCTCCTGTGGCTCCATCGGTTCAAGGAAGACAAGGCCAAACTATCCCGATGGGCCTTGCTACTTCAGGAGTTCAACTTCACCGTGATACATATCCCAGGGAAGGAGAACGAACTCCCTGACCACTTGTCCAGGAACCCAACCACGGAGAGAGAAGAAGAAGCTGACCAAGACGAGGAAGTGGTGCGACTTAGCTGGCCTACAACGGACGTAGAGGAAGACGAGTCCTTTCCTCTACTATGTATGATGGAGGACGTCGACGAGGATGAAGACACCAACCCCATTCTAGATGATCTGGTTGACCTACCACTCCAGGATAAAATCCGGAGAAGCCACCAGACACACCACGGTATGCAGCGGTTTCGGAGACGCTACCTAGAGATCTCCGGACGTGGACCACGGAACGAAGTCGAAGAAAACCTTCTCCGTGAATTCACACTAGTCGATAACGCCGCTTACTACAACGCTGGACCAGTCCACAGGACGCTGATAGTACCCCCATCCTCCGGAAGGACGTGATGAAGGTCTATCACGACTCAGAGGAGGCCAACCACCCAGGACAAGACGAGACCATCCGGGCCATTAAAAATATCTATTACTGGCCCACATTATCAAAGGATGTTCGCGCCTACGTCAAGTCCTGCCTGACCTGCTTGAGGACCAAAGCTGCTCCACGACAACCAGCAGCTCCTGTGATGCCCAGGGAACCCGCCAACCCCTGGGAGAGAGTGTCCTTCGACATTTTGGGACCATATCCACCAGCCAGAGGAACACGCAACCGCTACATCCTCTTGGCGACAGATTGCTTGAGCAACTGGGTGGAATATCGATGCGTCCCAATCTACAAAAAGCCGGGACATCATCCAGTTCCTCCAAGAGGAGATCTGCGGCCGCTGGGGGAAACCAACCACCCTCATTACGGACAACGCAGCCCAATTTCGGACGGACGCATGGGAGAGATTCCTGAGACGGCACAACATCAAAGCCGAACTTAGCCCTATCTTCCACCAGAGGGCCAACCCGGTTGAACGCCGAGCTCAGGAGCTCAAAAAGGGACTCCGCGCCCGATGCAAAACTGCAAATGACCCGAGATGGGAATCCTACCTGGCTGACATCATGTTCAGCCTAAGGACCCGGAGGAACGAGGCCACCCAGGAAACACCCGCTGAACTTCTGCTAGGCTATCTTCCACGGCGCGCAGAAGAAACACAGCGGGAACATCGTCTGGCAAACACCGCAGCCAGACGAGACGAAAGGGTTGCCAGAGCTGTTCAAAAGGCCACGGTATACGCGAGGAACATGGTTCCTGACAACCCTAACGCCCCACCTGCCAGGAGGTTCAGCGAAGGAGAGCAGGTCATGGTGAGGAACCACGTCCGAGGGAACTTCGGACCAACATGGACGGGACCACACACGATCCTGAAGGTCCTAGGCGATCATACCTATGAGGTGCACCGCGACCGGGACGTGAATAGGACCATTCATGTGGATGACATCCGCGCTGCTCCTCCACCTAGGGATGAACCTCCAGAGCAGGATTAAGGTTTATGACGACACGTGTAGATATCAAGGTGAACTGAGTAACCTTATATCTTCACGACGTCGTAAGATCTTCCTCAGGGTGAATTAAGTAGCCCTGACAGAACAGCTGAGGATAACGGGGCCCTGTTACGATACGTTACAGACACCAGAGCGAATCGAGTAACTCTACGTGTTCTGAAACGTCGTAAGGCCCCAGCCGGGTGAATTAAGTAGCCTGGTCGAAAAAACACCCGAACCAACTGGACCACCTGGACCACCGGGACCACCTGGACCACCTGGGCCACCTGGACCACTATAATTTAAGTATGATATATCTTAAGTTTGAATTGTAGTTGTATTGTATCTTTTGTATTGTATTTGTATTTATATTGTTTTTTTTTTAGGATAAGAACTTCTTACTGTATGTATTTTCGATTTTTTTTATCAATAAACTTTCTTTTAGCACCGTTAGGTCTTTCAGAGGAGGGGGGATGTCTCGACGCATCAAGGAATTTGGGATATCGGTTAAAATACTTGGGAATTCCAAGGTTGGCCAAATCCAAATTTTCTAATTGATTCGATGCAGGGAAATTCCACTTTCGCTAAGTAAAACAAAGGATTTGTTTTACATAAAAGCAGGGTAGATTTTCTCTCATCGGTCAGTTGAGCTTGCCTCTTCTTACTGTAGACCTAGTCGGTGCTTTATTGTATCAACTTGAGCTATTGTTTTATTTCTGATTTCCTGTGTACCTTTTTATTTTAGCATTTGTCGTATATTCAGACCTTTTCAGGTTAGAATATTACTATTGTTCATGTATTTGATTTATTTACTATTTTATTTGATTATTTTTGATTGTTTATATTTCTTGTATTTGTGTCTAAGTAGTTCTTTCGGTAAGTTAAAGAACTCTTAGAAATATTTTTCTGATATTTCACTTGTGTTTCATTGTGTGTCTAAGTCGTTCTTTTCCGGTAAGTCAAAAGAACACTTAGAAGTATTTCCATATTTGCACTCTTATTTCTGATATTTCGTATACTTGTCCCTGTTAGTTTTCATTTTCACGCTAAGTCGTTTCTTCCGTAAGTCAAGAAACACTTAGCTATATTTCTATATCTTTTCCGCATTTTATTTTCTTATTTTTCTATTACAAGTTGTTTCTTCTGTAAGTCAAGAAACACTTGTAAATATTTGTATTCTTATTTTTGCATTTTATTTTTTTTTTTATTCTATATTACAAGTCGTTTCTTCCGTAAGTCAAGAAACACTTGTAAATATTTATATTCTTCTATTGCATATTTGATTCTCTTGTTGTTTTTCTGTTCTAAGTTGTTTCTTCCGTAAGTCACGAAACACTTAGACATATTTTCACATATTGTTTTATATTTACTTATTTCATTTGTTTATATTCCTCTCTTAAGGTTTGTTTTCTTCTGTCTCGTAAGTCAAGAAACACTTAAGAACATTTCTACATTCTTTTACCTTGTGTATGTTTACTCATATTTCCGCATTTTTCTATTCTTTGATCTTGTACATTTTTACTTTTCATTCTAAGTTGTTTCTTCCGTAAGTCAAGAAACCCTTAGAAACATATTCTTTGCACTACATTTATCATACCATTTTATTTTATTGTTTACCAAGTTATTCCTTCCGTAAGTCAAGGAATACTTAGATTATTTTACCTGTTCTGTTTTCCCATTTTGATCGGTTATTTTGTAACTGTTCCTTGGAACCGTTACCTGTAACAGATACTTGTCGCTGTAACGGTTATTCTGTAACGGCAACAGTACTGACCCATTTCACTAGCGACAAACGAAGATGGTAAACACCCGTTCCAATTCCGGAGACAGGAAAAAGTCCGAAGAGCCGGCGATGGGTCCTACAGGCCCAAATGCCCCCTCTCGGCAACAGTAATTGGACAGTTAAAAAAATAAGAACAATGAATGCATTTGAACGAAATGACAATGCTTAGATGGATGGGTGGCTTAAAAAGAAAATATTAAATTAAAAAATTAAAATATTAGCAGAAGTCTAGGCGCAGCACCCTCATCTATGCAAAAATGAAGAAGCATAGGTTACGATTATTAGGGCATGTTGATCGTCGACACGAGAGTCATGCAATACATAGGATTCTGGTTTTCCAGGTCCCAGAAAGTAGTAGGAGAAGAAAGACCGAAAAAGAGATGACGGGAAACGAATAGGAGAAATATATGTATGAAAGAAATTAATTTTTGATATGGCGAAAGATACAAAGATATCTCTGTATATAAGGATAAGGCATAAAGGGATAAAGGCAAAGAGAATGATGATGAAGAATCAGTAAATATGGTGATACTTGAATATATACATAATTTTTTCAAAATAAATGAATCGCTTATTTATATTAATTATTCGCTACTCGATTTATTCAAAATATTATATAACAAATTGTTCGTATTTGTTAAATCAGTAATGTTAAAACTGTTTGAGAAACAGCTAGTTTAAAAACCACCTTAAGTTAATGAAACCAATAATAAAAGAAAAGAGCTGATTCCAAACCGATAATTTTTATTCAGAGATAAAAAATATCCTATGATTAATTGAATATACAGAATTATCGATATAGGTAACTAAGTGAGAAACTTGTTGAGAAACACGTTTTAGAAAAAAAAAATTGTGCTAGTCTTTTTTGACATAGCTTAGGCCTTTGCTAAAGTATAGCATGGGAGTTTAACCTGCAAATAGTATACCTGCATGGTCATAGTTGGAAATGACACTGTCATACTCACAGTATTTGACAACAGCAAAGTAGCAACAAAAAAATTATAAGTTATTAAATAAAATTCATATGTACTTAAAATTGGAAAACCTAAACTAAATGAGTCCAAATTAATGTTAACGTCAAGTTTATACATCTGAAAATCTAAAACATTAATTTTACAAAAAAAAGGTTGTCTAAATACCTTATGCATCTTTCACAAAAATGGGAACTGTACTTGAGGACTTCTATAGTATATGTTAAAAAAAGGGAGGAACTCAGAAAAAGTTATCAGAAAATATATCCGCAACTCCTATAGACATTAACTTGGTACTGATATCTCTGCTCCCCGATTTTAGCAAGCAGTCACCAAACCATTAAAACTGCTACATTCATACTTCCTATTATCCAACGATTAGCCAGTCCAGGAATATATGCATTATTATGGTACTGATATTGCTGCTGCCCCTCATAAGTAAGTAGAATATGCAAAGAAGTTTTTGGCAATTTAATAGGGTTTTTGTGTGTTACAATATAAATTCTCCGAGAAAATAAAGAATATCTATCCGCTATCCTGATTTATTCCATAGATTAAATATTAGAATACTATAGAATAATGCTATTACCAGCAAAAAAACGGTATAATAGTAACGAGAAAACCAAATAAATGTTCATTAACAGACAAAAGAGACGATGTAAAATAGGGCATATAACGTAACAATAGACCCATATAATTTAAAAAATTTTGAGCGTTTTTGGATTATCGCAGATAACGTTGTCACATAAGAGACAAAAGGGAAAATTCAGGTAGCAAACCTGATATATGTATAACCTCATAACACTTTTAAAATCCAGAAGTGTAATACATACTACTAAAATCAGGATATATACATATATAAGACAATGTAAGTAAAACTCAGGTATTAATTACATCAGGATTGCTAGAAAGATTACCCTCAGTCAGAAGTGTTTTACGACCGGGAACTAATGCTAAGGTCAAACAGGTATATAAAAATTGCACCGTCGTACAAGAAACTAAATCTCAACGATAAAGTTATTGTTTTGCACTTCGTATTGATTTGTGATCTGATTCATAATAGAATTATATATTTCTCTAAGAATTCCTTTTTGCGATGCTCAATCGGCTCTTATTTTATTTTTTTCATTGTTATCATTATTTTTGGATTTAATTTTTATCTTAAAACGTAGCAATTGCCAGCTTGTATTCTGATGTTATTCTCTTTTGTAGTGTTTTTTGTTAAAAGTGCTCTTAAATCCCAAATATTTAGACCGATGAAACATTTCAAAGTTATACTGGTCTATTGAAATATTATGTTCCTATTCTGTTTCTTATGATAGTCTTCTTATGATAGCCATATATTTTTTTATTATCGTTGATTTGGAGGACCCTTTTTTGCGATTTTTTCTATTGAATGTATTAATGTTTTTTCTCACTAATAATTATACTCACTACTATGTTAAACTCATCGCCAAAAGTCCCTATAATATGAGGACCTTAATTATTAACCTGTGAGATTTTTCTGTATTTGCTTTCCGGGCAATGCTCTCAAGCATTGCAAACTAGCTTTAATGTTTTTCTTATTCCCAACATTTTTAATTAAGTATATAATAGTGAATATTTGATCAACGGTTCATTGAATTTTTCTAATTTCACATTAATCTTTTCTAATTTCACATTTGTGGGTTGCTGGATGTCAAAGGAGACACCATTTTCCATAGCGGGTGCTATGATTCCAATGGTGTAAAGTAAAACCTACATATTTGTTGCCAAAATTACTTTGCTGCTGTCTCGAGTACCGTTTACTGGTATATGAATTTTGTTACGAATTTATGTTGTGTGCTGAACTCTATTAAATCTTTTACCGCGAATTGAAAAGCATGTTTTAACCTTTATTTGTAACATTTATCGTTATTTGTCTTATATGTATACAATTGTCCTAATATTTGCGTTATACATTGATATTTATGTGGCAATTAGCTGTAAAGTCATTAGTCTTTTCTGTCGTATCATATTTTCTTGATTTTATTTTTGTAGACAAGCGGTTTAGTTTGTGTAATATAATATCCCCAATTCGTTTCATAATATTTAGTTTTCAAACAGCTGTTCGCTAATTCGTTCACCTTTTTTAAAGCACTTTGGGTTATGACTATTGGATTTTACTTTTTAAATAGAGTTTGGAATGGAATCTTCCTGTTTAAAATCAATGTACATTTGAAAATAAGTCGACAGTTTTCCTTGAAGTCTGACTTTACTTGTAGATTATTCCTTGTTAAATTAATTAGTTTATTAGGTAAGCCTAGTTCTTCCATGGTATTTCATAGTTTTATTCTTATGATTATATCAGTGTTTGTTTAAAATTTATAAATAACTAGTTTAATGTTTTTTTTTGTATTCCCAACATTTCTCATTAACTGCCTAATAGTGAATAATTGATCAACGATTTATTAAGTTTTTATAATTCCACACTAATATCCACCTATTTTATAGTTCACCTATTTACTCAATCGTTCTAGGTGTATTAGAAAAAATACTGTATATCCTGATAATTAATAGATATATAGCTTATATCGCTATAGTTTATGCAGTACATTTTATTACATGGGTATGCTTTTCAGCAAGTTGGTACTTGCTCTTACTTCTAAATTGACGGATCAGCCGTTTAACTGCCTGTACTGAACTTCTTTCTTCATTTTGCAAATATATATAAAAATTAATAAAAACCGCTCTGACATACCGCTGATTGAAATGTTGGATACCCTGGCCTATACTATTCAATCAACGAAAATACTAAGATCACACGGGGAGAATATTATGGGTTATTTCTGGTTTCGTCATAATTTACACTGAAATTACTAACAAGAGAGTGCTCTCACTTCCACATGTTGAAATTGATATATAGTACCAACAGATGCTAGTCATATTATACCATCAGTACTAATAAGTACAAAAATGTTGACAATAAATTAAAAATATCTTAAGCGTTATAAAAGTACCAGAGCAGCAAAGCTCACAGCATGAGAATATTGCCTCGTACTTTTATATAGCAATTTGTTCTCACAATTTTATAGTTTTTCGAAAAATGAACTCCGATTCGAAGATTAAAACGTCAAACAAAATGTAAAAACCTATTCATATTTTGAGATATAAAATCTTCAATTTAGATATTGAACATTCTTAATAAATGTATAATCTAATATTTAAGCCTGTTTAAGTTTTACAGACTTGGAAAACACTGAACAGACAAATATTTATTCTTTAATGTACTAGGTTCTAAAAAAAGTGTACTCAAAACGAATAAACATTATCTACCAAGTGTTTTATTCCAGTTTCATATGAAAGCACCAGATAATAGATATTATAAATTTCATAGGTACAAATTTGAGATAAAAACCAAATGATTGAGCATATAGTGAAATATAAATATTTTAGAATAGCTGTATCGAGCGAGAATAAGGTTATTGATGAGAAAAAAAAGACCTATCGCTGAGGAAGTGAGAAAGTAATTGGCAAACGTAAAGAGCACTTTAATTATATTAAATGAAATATGCATTACAATCTATTATGATACGCATATATTCGTACCGCAGAAACAAGACAATAAACACGTTAAGAGAATCTTAATAATAACCAAAAATTTAACTTTTAATACACAGAAGAAATAATGATATACAGAAGATATATAAATTAAAAAACTTTATCCACTTATTGTACGCAAGAGAGATACCTCTAGAAAAACTCAAAACGATCGGAAATATATACCAAAACAACACAATAAAAGTAAAAGTAGACGAAGAACTAACCGACCCTATTGAAACTGACAGTGGTATAAGGCAGGGATATTCCCTGAGTCCTTTATTGTTCAACCTGATTATGGATGAAATAATAAAAAAGTAAGAACTTAAAAAGGATACCAAATGGAAGAAAAACAAATTAAAATAATCTGCAATACTACTCTTTCTAAGTGAAGATGATTTACAACGTATCCTGCACCAATTTTATATAAAATTTAACATGTTAATTTCCCCAAAAGAGACAAAATGCATGGTTACAACAGTAAATTTACTAAGATGTTAATTGGAGCTGGAAGGTCAGATAATAGAACAAGTGATGGAATTTAAATATCTAGGCATCACATTATCTAGCTACGGAAAGCTCGAAACTGAAGTGGAAGATCCAGTGAATAGAGCAAACAGAGCCCCAGGCTGCCTAAATGAAACAATACGAAGAAATAAAAATATCGGGAAAAAAACGAAAGGCAGAATTTACAAAACAGTCATCAGACCAATAATGACATACGCGGCAGAAACAAGACCTGACACAGAGAGGACAAAAAGGGTGTTAGAAACAGCAGAGATGAAAACACTTAGAAAAATTGATGGTAAGACACTATGGGAGAGTGCTAGAGAGATAGAAGTACAGATATACGACGTAGATGCAAGGTAAAGAACATCAAGAACTGGTTAAGAAATAGAAGAGTAGAATGGAATAATCATATAAGCCGAATGACAACAAATAGAGTAGTAAAGACGGCAAGAGACGGTTAACCCATAGGAAAATGATCAGTAGGAAGACCACGAAAACGATGGAACGGCAACTTACTGGAGGCACATTGAAAAACAGACAGAGTCATGACTATATAAAAAGAAGAAGAAGAAGATACACAGGATAATCATTAAAATAGCTGCAAGAAAGATAAAATAAATCAATCATATTAATGTAGAATAGCAGAGGACAGAGTGTTTAGAGAAAATAACGAATCAGTCATATTAATATAGAATAGCAGAGGACAGAGGATTTGTCATAGCTTTGGACAAGTGCCCAATTGAAAAAATAACACAGGTCGTTAAAAAAAGACGGAACTCTAGAAAGAAAATAGAATAGATTAAAAAAAAAAAAAAACATAAACATGTCTTTTCCTACTTTTTTAATATTGAAAATACGTAAATAGAACATTGAATTAAAATGTTACCTTTAATATCTATGATAAACCTATGACCTAAACAGTGGCGCCGATGTATGTAGTTGAAATTGTTTACACTTATTTTAACTGTTTATTTTTTTATTATCTATAGATGAGTTGCGACCGATATCACAAACTTATTTATTTTCCACAAAGAGGCCCTTTCATACCTAAAATTATTACTATACAAATCTGATTCGAAATATCGCCAAAAAGTAATACACGGCATGTAAAATTTAAATTTTTAAATAAAAGTAAAAGATTAGGCATTACTTCTGTGGTTCAAAGAACGAGCCTTTACAAAGATTGAAGTACTAATAAGGCCACCGCAATCGGGCATACCCCGGGTAATGATTAATTAATTAATCGGCTAATTCTTCAGTCACCTCTTTAATATGATTTAATCAAATTGGTCCTTTGACCAACTATTCTAATAACATATGTCTATAACTGTTAAGGGTATTTCTAAAGATCAAGAAACTTTACTTTACTTAAACTTATCAGACATATGAGCTAAACACGAATCTGACTTATTTCTAGTGCAGGAAACACATATAGGGCCTAACCTAGGGTGTTTGGTATACAGCTGATCGTTAAAACCACATTATAGATATAGACATGCTATTTCTGTCGAAAAAGAAGCAAAGAATAACTCTAAGAAGAGAGTTATTCTTATATTGTAGAGTAAGAAAGGACAAAACCAGTCAGCTGAGAGAACCTTTTAACAATGTTGAGCTTGAATCCACCATCTACATATTTAATGAAAAATAATACAACTACCGACATTGAGAATCTGAGGGAAGATTATGTACATCACAAATACTAAATCAAAGACCAGTACGAAAAATATCGGGTATCAGGTATCTGTGGTATTTTTCACTCTAAATGCCGCTTACGACACCTTAAATTACAGAATATTTCTCCAAAAACTTTATGATATCCCCTTACATAACAAACTCACTTATATTGTCTCCGTATACCTACACAAGCGAAAATTTTTTGTATCACATAATGGTAAGAATAGCAGTTGAAGAACAGTCTCGATTGGGGTAGCATAAAGGCACCTACACTGTATAACATATTTATTTTGAGATAACCTTCTATCGAGATATCACATTTAGTACACAAATAAGAGCAGAACTAAAATAATAAAAAAGCTTTATACAAGATATTGCAGAAGATTGGATAAAATAAAAGTAGTTTTTATTAATCGGATGCTTACATAAAACGTACAAAGACATACTCACGTAAACAAAATATATTACGAAATTTCTGTAATTAAAAAAAAACATCGAGTTCAGCATTGAACTAATAAAATTATATTAAATAAAAAAACATTATTTTTAAAAATGCAGAAAAAATAAAATTTTCTATGCAAGCGAACATTCCATTAAATAATAAGCCCAAATCCTTTTGTATCTATATACCTGTTTTTTAAAGAACCAGTTACCTTTTAGTACGTAGTTATACCAGGTAATACGATATCCTCTGTTACACAGTGTAATGCGTATGACATTACACTGTCTGCAAACAGTAGATAAAAATAAGGAGCCCATATAAACCGTTCACGGTATATGTTGAAAATATACGCTATATTCGCACAGTTGCCAAACTCTCAGAGCTTACTTAAACCGATAAACGTATGGTTGAAATATACAAAGAAGAAGATCTGAACGACCCCTATAATATATACACGTGAACTAAACGATATACATTTATGATACAGGGGTATTTACGGGCTCCAAAAAATTTTTACAAATTATTAAACTCTACATGTTGATTAATCGACAGAACCAATATTATGAAATGTCAAGTGAGCTCCGTATATCGGTATCCACTTGACGACGGAGCTCAATTGAACCTGCATTTTAACATGGGCGGAGTCCACTTTATGCCGTAGATATATATATATATATATATATATATATATATATATATATATATATATATATATATATATATATATATATATATATATATATATATATATATCTATATATCTACGGCATAAAGTGGACTCCGCCCATGTTAAAATTCAGGTTCAAGTGAGCTCCGTGGTCAAGTGGCCACCGATATACGGAGCTCACTTGACCATTCCATAATATTGGTGGATTCTTCAACATGTATAGTTTCACAATTTTTAAAAATTTTGTGGAGCCCCTAAGTACCCCTGTATCATGAATGTATATCGCTTAGTTCACGTGTATATATTATAGCGGTCGTTCTGATCTTGTTCCATGTATATTGGAACCATACGTATATCGGTTTAAGTAAGCTCTGATAGTTTGGCAACTATGGAATTAAGCCGTTTATTTCCAGCGTATATTCTAAACGGTTCATATAGACTCCTTACTTTTGTTATCATTCATACGCATTACAGTATGTAACAGATATGTGTACTACCAAATACCTGTTTTTGGTAGGTACGTGCTTTTCTAAAAATAGATTTATAGATACAAAAGAATTTCATTGCCAAGTTGGATGTGTTTTTTTATATGCGAAAATTTCCTAATGTATTTTGTTAACGTGAGTATGTCTTTATACGTTTTATTTAAGAATCCGGTTAATAAGAACTTCTTTTATTTCATCCATTGTTTCATGATATCTTATATACAGCTTTTTTATTATTTTATTTCTTCTATTTTATTATTTTATATTTTTCTGGATTCTATTTCTTATTATTCTATTTTTTAATTCTGGATAGAAGGTTATCTCAAGATAAATATTTAAGTGCTAAAATACGAGTAGATATTTTTTTGTTAAAATGGGTAGTAGTGCACAAAAAAGGAAAGAATGATTAATTTTTTCTAACATGAATTATACCACTTCACCAATATTACATATTTCTGAATGTTTTATCTCGTATTTAGGGGTAATATGTAATCAATATAAGTGGAGTTAGTGTCAAATTTGCAATGATCTTTATAAGTAATAGCTTACTGACTGTACTTTACGTGTTCAATTCACATAAATAAACCTTGTCCCTTCAAAAAGAGCGATTTGAACGGTAAAGTTAACTAAGAAAGTGTGATAAGTCTTGTACCACCCCACATACACACAAGTTAACCGGTGTTTGCAGGCAAGAGTCCTCCTGGCAGATTTAAGGAAGATAACTACCATAAGGAAGTTCCGTTCGAGGGATCAGATGGCGAGGAGCAGCTTATTTTTGTTTATATATCTTGCAGATGTGTTGATATAGCCAGTGTTTACTTGATTCTAGTCATAAAATGGGCTGGTATTCGTGGAGTGGATGTCACGAATCTGGACTTTGTTTTTTTTGCTCTCTAGCTCTCTACGATATTGTAGAGCTTATGTATGGATGTGAGTCTTAATATTCCCTGAATTTGGCTGACTAATTTATAACTAAATATTTTATAAGTTATTTAAATAACTATTTATAAGCGGCATTTAGATTAACAAATACCACTCCTCATACCTGATATTTTTCGTACTTCTCTTCGCTGTGTTGGGCAAGATTTAGTATTTGTGACATATATGATCTAACCTGTCATATATAGCCACTTTTGTCTTTTAATTTGAGGTTTTTCTTCTATTATCGGTTTATATTAAGGATCATGTACAGAAGTATTCTGTATAGCTGACAAAATAAATAGATATATTGGCCGATAGCTTTTGTGGTCGTTGGAGTTTTTGCCAGGTTTAAGCAAGGCAACAACTTTGTCTTTGCTTTGCTTGTCTAAAGACTTTGGATATTAGCCATTGTTGTATTTTTAGTTCAAATTTTATAGTTAGTTTTGTGCTCAGATCCTCAGCCAGGAGCCGTAATATTGTTCATTATATACGTGGATAGCGGATCCAAGCTCAACATCGTTGAAAGGTTCTCTTAGCTGACTGGTTTTGTTTTCTCTCATTATAAGTTTTTCTTTGCTTCTTTGCCTGCATTTAATATGTAATTTTCAGCGATTAGCTTAATACCAAATACCATAGGATTGGCCATCTATGTGCTTCCTGCATTTTGTTAAGCGCATATGTAAAGTGGAGTGTCTTTATCTCTAGATATACTCTTAATATTTTTACACATAATTAGAGTAGTTGGTCCTAAAAAGGACCGATTTGACAAAAAACATATTGAACGGGTGATTTAAGAATTAACGATTACTTAATTATTCATTACCCAGGGTACGCCCGATTGCAGTGGTCTTATTAGTACTTCAATTTTCGTGAACGCTTCTACTTTAAACTTCATAAAAAATGACTAATCTTTCACTTTTTTGTTACTGTTATTTTAAGACGATATTTCGAGTTTATTAAATTTTATAAACAAAAATCAAATGCGGCACTAACAAACTGTTTGAACGGTAACCTGGTGTATAAACCAATATCTAAACGGTGCACCAGTCCCGCATGAGTGGAAAGTATCCTTCATATCATCTATACATAAGAAGGGAAGTAAATTGGACTGCTCAAACTATCGAGGTATATCAGTAACCAGTACCTTAAGTCGCCTATATGGAAGGATACTTCGAGATATTATCGAACAAGAATATAAGGAACAAGAAGAAGAGGAACAATCTGGCTTTAGAGCGGGAAGGAGCTGCACCGATAATGTGTTTGTTTTGAAACAAATAATAGAAAAAAGATCAAGTACCAATCAAGAAACCCACCTTATGTTTATAGACCTTCAGAAGGCCTATGATACTGTACCCGCTAAAAAGCTATGGAAAGTTTTGCAGGAAACAAACATTAACCACACAGTAATTAACGCCCTTAAACAGCTTTATGAAGGATCAACGTCGGGAATAAAAATTGGAAATAGACTTTCAAAAAAATTTCCTGTAAACAAGGGACTCCGGCAGGGGTGTTGCATATCCCCCACATTGTTTAAAATCTACGTGGCGAAAGCACTGTATCAGTGGAAAAGAAAGTGCAGAGGAATGGGCATTGACCTGGGAGAAACTTGCCTATATACCCTACAGTTTGCAGACGATCAAGTCCTTATAGCAGCCCACGATAAAGAAGACCTGACATATATGGCCAGAAAACTACAGGAAGAATACAAGAAGTGGGGTTTAGAACTCAATACACAAAAAACAAAATATCTCCCAATAGGCGCAGAACTATCCAACATTCAGATGGACACAACCGAAATTGCATTCTGCACTGAATATACCTACCTAGGAATTGATTTCGACACCACAGGCACAGACAATAGGGAAATTAGAAAACGAATAACCCAGGCCCGTAGAACAATTGGATGCCTTAACGGAGTTCTTTGGAGCTCAGAAATTGGTAAAAGACGAAAATACAATATATATGAATCTCTCATAAAAACCAGCTTAACCTATGGTACAGAGACATGGAGACTAACAGAAAGCAATAAAAGAAAACTCGAAGCAACAGAAATGGATGTATTTAGACGATCATTTCGAATATCTAGAGCAGACAGAATTAGAAACGATGAAATAAGAAATCGGATGGGGGTAGATGGATCACTGGCAACAGACATAGAAAGGAAACAACTTATATGGTATGGCCATGTTCAAAGAATGCCAGAAACAAGACTACCAAAAATCGCCATGAAATGGATACCACCAAATCGTAAGAAACGAGGAAGACCAAAAAGAACATGGAAGGAGGGAATAACAAAGGCAATGAGCTCCCGAGACTTGACCGAAGAACAATGGAATGATAGAAATTCGTGGAAATTAGGCATCGGACAACGACGCAAGACGTTTTGAAACCGATATATATATATATATATATATAGTATATATATATATATATATATATATATATATATATATATATATATATATTTCGAGTCATATTTGTATAGTAATAACTATAGTCAATATATAGTCTCTATAAGTAAATGAGTTTGTGGTATCGGTTACAACTCATATATATTGATAATGAGGAAATAAACAGGTTAAAATAGGTGTAGAAAATTTTACCTACATATATCGTCACCATTGTTCAGGAGATGGGTTTATCCAAAAATCAAAGGTTACATACTTTTACAGGCATATTCTAGGTTCTATTTATATATTTTTTATTACTAAAAAAAGTGTATTTATAATAAAGGCCTTAAGCTATCTGTAGATTCCATGAATATTAGAATCTATGGAAATTAGCAAAATTAAAAAATACAGACATAATTCTGAATGACCAACTTGAGACAAACAGTTATCCTCTCCTCAACTTATTCAGTTACAAAATATGACGTGTAAACGCATATACCTGTTTATACCTGTTTAATTGTTAGATAAAATGAATTTCCATCAAGTAACGGTCGAATCTATCACTTACTAAAAGAGTACGAAAAGACCTGCTTATACTCTGAGATAGCGCGTCTTTAGTACAAAGTACTAAGTGGGAAGTGAATGGCTAACGATAGACCTCTGGGATCACATGTCTTACCGGAAGGTATGTGGTAATAAAACCTGGATGAATAGTTAAACATTACGTCTGTTAGCAAGTCCGATTCCCACCTCCACGTGGTACTTCCTGGGTAACGCTAACGGGAAAGGGCGAAAGGCGAGCTTCCGGCGCCTTAAAACTGGAACACTCCGGATAAGGGAGAAAACCCCGACAGAAAACATGAGGAAGGCAATGGGAAACCACCTCATTAACTTTCCCAAGAAAGTTATGATGGTAAATGGAACTAAATCGATGGCCCCCAGGTGCCCGGCAGAACTTAAATGTTCAGGGGGGTGCTAAGAATCCCCGGGAGGAACAAAAACAAATACAAAACTAAAACAAACAATGACGTCAAAGTAGCGACCTGGAACATCAGAAGCCTTTATGAGGCTGGGAAAGCTAGCAAACGTGTGCCAAGAAATGAACAGATTGAATATAGATATTTTAAGTCTGAGTGAAGTTAGATGGCCTAACTCAGGAACAACAAAAATTATGAACAAAACACTCTATTATTCAGGCAACAATGATCCAAAACATTTCAATGGAGTAGGTGTAATAATAAACGATGAATTGAGTAACGCAGTTTCAAACTTTATACCACTCTCTGACAGAGCAATGCTGTTGCAAATAAGGAGTTCTCCTTTTAATGTGAATATTATTCAGGTCTATGCACCAACCGCAGATAAGTCAGATGACATACTAGAAGAATGGTATGAAGATCTACAAAAAGCTCATGAAATTGACAAAGAAAGAAGATATTAACATCGGTCCTAGGAGATTTTAATGCTAAAATAGGAAGAGGGAAATTCCAAAATATCGTAGGAGAATACGGACTAGGAGAACGAAATGAAAGAGGAGAGAGACTATTAGAGTTTTGCCAGCAACACAATATGATAGCAACAAACACTTGGTTTAAGTTACCTCAACGCAGGTTATACACCTGGACTTCCCCGCTACACACAAAAGAAAGAATAATAAGAAATCAAATAGATTATGTTTTAATCAACCAACGATTTCGTAACTCCATTACACGTACAAAAACATATCCTAGTGCTGATGCAAATTCCGACCACAATCCTGTAGTAGCAAATATTCGCACAAGAATTAAAGTAATAAAAAATGCAAAGCCGAAGAACAAACCTAATATGGAACTACTAAAAGATGTACAGATTAAAGATAAAACCACTGTAAAACTAAATGAAAAACTCTCAGAAATAGACCGAACCCAAATAAATATCCAAAATATAAATACAACTTGGCAACAAATAATAATCCATCCTCGTCAATTCTGCAAGGGAAGAAATTCCAAATACACGATTAATGGCAAAAAAAAGACTGGATGACACCAGCTATTCTAAAGATGATAGACGAAAGGAGGAAATACAAAAATAAGAACACAAGCGATTACAAACGATTAAATACAGAAATAAGAAGGAAAATAAAAGAATCAAAAGAGAAATGGCTCGAAGAAAAATGTAAAGAAATAGAAGAATTAGAACATAGACATGATTACTTTAATATGTACAAGAAGGTGAAAGAATTTTCATTCATCCACAAAAAACAACATTGCCCACTGGTAAATAACAATGGAGAGTTAATTCATAACACCAAAGATAAAAGATAAAAGATAAAAAAGAAAAAAGATAAAATAGAAGAATGGGAAAAATTTATACAACAGCTGTTCCGAGATGAAAGAACAGACATTACAATAAATAATGTCACTGAAAGCCCACCAATTCTAAAAGTCGAAGTGGAATATGCCATTAAAACAATTAAAGACCAATAAAAGCCCTGGACCTGATGAAGTCTATCCTGAAATACTTAAATTGATCGAAAGTAATAACATTGATTTGTTAGTAATTTTGTTTAATACAATCTACGATACTGGGGAAAATACCAGAGGAATGGTTAGAATCTATTTTTATTCCCATTCCAAAACAAGCTAACTCCAGGCGATGCGCAGATTTTAGATTAATAAGTCTTATGAGCCAAATGCTTAAAATTCTATTAAAAATACTTCACAATAGGGTATACAAAAGGTGTGAAAAAGAAGTTGGATACGATCAATTTGGATTCAGAGCCGGAATGGGGACCAGAGAGGCCTTGTTTTCATTACAAGTACTGCTGCAGAAGTGTTACGACCAACAAAAGGATGTCTTTCTATGTTTTGTAGACTTTGAAAAGGCATTTGATCGCGTAAACCATAATAAAATGTTTAAATTCCTTGCAGAGCATCAACTTGGATAGCAAAGATCTCCGACTAATTAAGAACTTATATTGGAGGCAGAGTGCCAAGATTAGGATCGACGATCATACATCTAGAAATATTAGTATAAATAAAGGAGTAAGGCAAGGATGCATACTGTCCCCTATGCTGTTCAATCTTTACTCGGAACTACTATTCAAGCAAGCCTTGGAAAACCTTTCCACAGGAATAAAAATTAATGGAGAACCAATATCTAGCATAAGATATGCAGATGACACTGTCCTACTGGCTGATACAGACACAAACTTACAGAGGGTTATAGACCACCTTAAGGATACTTGTCGAGAGTTTGGAATGAAGATCAACGAAAAAAAAAACAAAAGTAATGGTGATCCAAGAGAAAACAGAATATCCCCTTACCTATAAAAATAAATGGGAATATTTTAGAACAGGTAAACCAATACAAATACCTTGGCTGTTGGATTAATTGCAAAGTGGGACCCAGAACAAGAAATTAAAGCGAGAATTGCTCAAGCTAGGGATAGTTTCTTTAAGATGCGCGTTCTATTCTGCGATACACATATAAATATTAAATTGAGATTAAAACTTGTAAAATGTTTTATCTGGTCTGTTCTTCTCTACGGAGTCGAAACATGGACTTTAAAAATAAAGAGCCTGAATAGAATCGAGGCATTTGAAATGTGGGTGTACCGTAGAATTTTAAAAATTCCTTGGACAGCACGAAAAACAAATGAAGAAGTACTAGCGAGACTCAATTTAGAAAAAGAACTATTGAGAACAGTCAAAAGAAGAAAAACCAGTTATTTAGGGCATTTGTTGCGCAACGAGAAATACTACATCCCTCAGTTGATAATAAAAGGCAAAATAGAAGGAAAGCGAGGAATTGGAAGAAAAAAATTGTCCTGGTTACGTAATATCAGAAACTGGACAGGACTTGGATTTGAGGAACTCTTAAGAACAGCTGAAGATAGACAAACGTTTGCCACCATAACCGCTAACCTCCATTGATGGAGACGGCACTTGAAGAAGAAGTACAAAGTACCCTTTGCTTTTGCCAATTGCTTTGTCACTTTCTCAGCGATGGGTCTCCCTTTTGCTCATCAATAATGTTCCCGCTCGATATAGTTATTCTAAGATATTCAGATTTCACTATATGCTCTACATTTGGTTTTATCCCCTATTAATTTACAACTACGACGAAATCTTTATAATATATCTGATGCATTGATATTAAAGTGGAGTAGAATACTTGGTAGATAATATTTATTTGTTTTGAGTATACTTATTTTACGACCTAGTACATAAAAAAATAAATACTTGTGTGCTCAGTGCTTTCTAAGTCTGTAAAACATAAACATGCTTCCATATTAGATTATACATATATTAAGAATGTCCACTCTCTGAATTGAAGTTTTTATCTTAAAATATGACTGTGTCCCACAATCTTTCACAAAACTTATTCTTTTCTGAAATTTTCTGAATAAGGTTCAATAGGTTTTTATATTTTGTTTTACGTTTTAATCTTTAAATCGGAGTTCATTTTTTGAAAAACTATAAACATGTGATAACAAATTGCTATATGAACGGCGTTATGCATCACTAGACCCAGCCCCAATTTCTTAAATTGTGGATTATGGCGCTTTCTGGTGGAAAAGAGGAACAACAGGATAACATCAGATGTAGACCAAACAAAAGAAATTGGGACACGCATTGAAATAGCACGTGCATTATTTTTTAAACTTAAAAAGTTTCTTTGTTTTCGGGATATAAAGTTAGAGCCTGAGAATGCTTCGATGTTACGTGTTCTCTACTTTTCTTTATGGCTTGGAAGCGTGAACACTAAAACAAGTCCATCTGAATAAGTTGGCCGCCTTTGAATTTTGGTGTTACAGAAGAATCCTACGAATATCATGGATTCGAAGAATGTCAAACGTGGAAGTGACTAGAATGATAGGAAATGGGGCGGAAATATTATTAACTATCAAAAGACGAAAACTTGAGTACTTAGGACATGTGATGAGAGGGCAAAAATACGCATTATTACAACTTATTATGCAAGGCAAAATCCGAGGAAAGCGAAATGTGGGAAGACGCAAAATATTCTGGCTTAAAAACTTAAGGGAATGGTTTGAATGCAGTAGTGCAGAACTTTATAGAGCGGCAGTCAACAGAGTCCGTATAGCCATGATGATTTCCAACCTTCGATAGAAGATGGAACTTAAAGAAGAAGATAGAAAAAAGCATAAACTATCTACGTAATAAATCCCATTAACCTGTTAGTAACGGATAACCAGATATATTTAAAAAGATTAAGTACCTTTCTTTTTAATTTGGATTTTTAATTTTGCATAACTAGAGCAAGCGACTAATTTTTGTGTATTAGTTTTGGACCAAGCGCCTCTTGCGAGCGTTTTAATGATTGTAAATCGAATATTTGGCAACATATATACATAAACGTGGTTAACAATGGTGACGTTGGCAACTTGTTGAGGCGTTTAGGTTAAGAAGTAGTTTCAGTTATTGCTTAAATTTTTCTATAATAGTCACATTACAGAAGAGCTAACACAGAAAGAGAATACTTAACAAAAGACATAACATTAAGTAAAATGTATGAATTGTATATTGAAGAAGCTGACAATGACCTTGTTAAATTTTCGTTTTACAAAAAAATGTTTTTAACACGATTTAATCTTCAAAGAAAAAAGTTGAAAAAAGATACTTGTAGTAGATGTGATTGTTTCGAATTAGAAATTAAAAATTGCGCAGATAACGAACAATTAAGCGTTAAAAAAAGAAAAAATGTGCACTTAGAAGAAAGAAAGCTAGACATGAAGATAAGCAACGATCAACCAGAAGTGGAAACCTTTTGTTTTGATTTAAAGAAAAACTCTTCCCCTTTCGAGAATTCTAATAAATATTGTATATTATAAGCGTCAATTATGTATTTACAACCTTGGTATCCATAGCGCCAAGGATAAAAAAGGTCATTGTTATATTTGGATAGAAGGTAAAGCTGGTCGGGGAGCCCAGGACGTAGGCAATTGTCTTAAGAAACACATTGAAGAAAATGTTACTTCTGCAAAACATGTAATTTTGTGGTCAGACTCTTGTGGCGGCCAAACCCGCAGCATTAAAATAGTTTTGATTCTGAAAATGATTTTGGAAACTCATCCTACCATTGAAAAAATTACATTACGCTATTTCTTTCCTAGTCATAGCTTTTACCCAATGGTAGTGATTTTGGAGATTTTGAAAATGCCCTAAAATTTCAACAACGTTTATATACCGTTGATGATTACCTAAACGTGATGAAAAAATTCCGTAAAAAGAACCCACTAGTAGTTCACAGAATGAAAAAAGAAGAATTCGTCAAGCTAAGAAGAAATACAAGCGAATCAACAGAAGGGACCAATTTAATAGATCTTGATAAAATATTAAAGTTAACAACTACAATTTCGTAAATATGGAACACTTTAAATATCTTAGATAAATAATCACGGTTAATAATAATGCCACTAAAGAAATACAGATCATAATTTAAACTTTTTACCTATTTTAATACATAGATGCTAATCATGGACAATGACTAAAACGGATAAGGAAGAAGTACGAATATTTGAAAGGAAAATAATAGGAAAATTGTTTTAACCTCATTATCATATCGCTACAAATCCGTATAGAAGAAGAACACATACTGAATAAAGAAAGCTCTTATAACGATATTGTTCAGGAAAATAAATCCCTTAAGGTATATCGGACACATGCATAGACGCCAAGATGTCAAACTTGTAAAACTGGTATGGAAGGAAGTTAGCACAGAAGAATACCACTTGGGCGTCTCAGTATGCAATGAAGAGAAAACATCCAATCATATCTCAAAAAATTAACATCGTGAAGGTTCTTCTCTGAACCCCATAACAAATGGCTAATATTTTACTTTTCATTAAAAATTTAAATTTTAATAAGTCACGTAAATAACGTTTTAAAAGTGCCTTTCCTGAGATAACTTTTTTTAAGCCTGGTTTGTTTGATTACATGTAATTGATTTGATAGTCCCCAACAGATGAGTATTGACTATAGGTAGGATAGCAGGTAGTTGAACAGGCATGTGTTGATAAATATAATGGGTCGATAGATAGTCTCATTATTCCTAAATCTGACCTCATGTTACCTTCCCCCTTCATTTGTGGAAGTCCTAAAGGCATTTTTTCTCTTGGGGCATCCTCCCAATTTAACTTGGCAATGTAGTTATTATAGAGCCTTTGGATATAGCCAGCGCAACTTTAGCATTGAGATTTAGCTTCTGACACGACGTTGTTGTCTTTATATATGTGTTTGGCCTTGGCATTAGTTCCTTTCGGTATTGGTTAGTACGCGGACCTTTGTAAGTCGGAAAATACTTCTGATGGCTTTTCTAGCAATCCTGATCTAATTAATACCTGAGTTTTACGTACATTGTTTTGTTAGCGTTCTGGCCACATATCCACACATTAGCACTGGTTTAATCACTGTTTTATATATCCTGATTTAAGAAAGTCGTATTAGACCTCTGAATTTAAAAGTATTATAAGAGTTATATATATACATCAGTTAGCTACCTGAATATTCCCTTTTATTTCTTATGTTACAGCGTTATCTACGATATCTAAAATGTTGCAATCCTTTAAAATTATATGGGTCTATTGTTACGTTATGCCCTACTCTACGTCATCTCTTTTGTATGTTAAAGAACATTTATATGCTTTATTACTGACTATTAGACCATTTTTTTTATGCTAATATCATTATTTTATAGCATTCTAATAATTTATGGATTAAATCCGGATAGCAAATTGATATTCTTCACTTTCTCGGAAAAATAATATTCTAACACACAAAATCCTATTTAATTGCCAAAACCTTCCTTGCATATTCTATTCACTCATGAGGGGCAGCAGCAATATCAGTACCATAAAAAGGCGTATAGTACTGGACTGGCTAATCGTTGGATAATGGGAAGCATGAGTTTTAATGTTTTCGGGACTGCCATCTGTTAGCGGAGAGCAGAGATATCAGTACCAAGTTAATGCATATAGTAATTGTTGCTTGAACTTTATTATTATTAAACAACACTATATTTTCTAGTAAAATCATCATGACTTTACAGTAAGACAAATTTTCGAACGTTGGTTATGGAAACATCATGTACATACCACCAGGTTCCCTATGTCGATATCCAGCAAAATCGTTGTAATAAGGAGACGGCAAACAAAAATCCAGAGATAAAATATGCACCAAGAAAGTCTGTTTTATTCAACAGTCGAATAAACTACAGATTCTTGATTCAAATAGTCAAAAAATCAATAAACAGCTTAGTAAAATAGAAATAACGCCTATTTAATATGTAATCCATTAACGGGCTAAGGTACAAAGCACTCCTGGCATATGCTAATGATATGGATCTCATAAGAAACTCTCTCCGGTCCGCAAATATCTTTAACAAAGTGCACGAAAAATGTTTTACTTAAAATCAACGAAATGAAAACCAAATACAAGCGAATCAACATAAGAGACCAATTTAATAAATTTAGAAAAAACATTTAAGTCAACAACTACAATTTTGAAAGTATGGAACACTTTAAATTTGCTGTTTCAAAAATCATCATACTTGGGTTACATTGGTATTTATGTGGCAATCAGCTGTAAAAGTCATTGCCTTTTTCCTGCGTATCATATTTTAGCATATCATATTTTGAGTGAAATTGATCCTAAATGCGTCTAATAATATTAAGTTTGTAAAACAGCTGTCCTTTTATGCTCATTCGTTCACCTTTTGTAAAACAGTCTGTGTAAATATAAGTGATTTATATAATCTTTTCATTTCGTAATCTTTTCGTTTTATAATTATAGTTCTCTTGCTTTTATTTTCTATGGTAATACATAAACATACCCAATTCAAAAGGGAGAAAACCAGCGAGTTCTAAATTAAACATAAACATTATTCTCTCTTTCTCCCTATATGTTATATAAAGCTCATCGTCATCGTATAGTCAAAACGGAACAAGATTCTATTGCCTTTTCTTTTTTTTGTCTTCTCTTTCCTATTAAAAATACAGCCAGGTAAATGACGTTTTTAAAATTTATGTCAATATTTATGAAGTGCCTTTCCTTGGATAATTTTTTTTAAGCCTAGTTCGTTTGATTACATGTAATTGATTTGATATTCCACAACAGATAAGTATTGATTGTAGGTAGGATAGCAGGTGTTGATAAATATAATGGGTCGGTAGATAGTCTCATTATTCCTAAATCTGACCATATGTTACCTCCTCCTTCATTTGTGGAAGTCTTAAAGGCATTTTTTCTCTTGGGGCATCCTCCCAATTTAACTTGGCAATGCAGTTATTATAGAGTCTTTGGATAAAGCCAGCGCAACTTTAACACTGAGATTTAGTTTCTTGTACGACGTTGCTATCTTTATATATGTGTTTGACCTTGGAATTAGCTCTGTTCGGTATTGGTTAGTAGTCGGACCTCTGTAAGTCGGAAAATACCTCTGATGGCTTTTCTAGCAATCCCGGTCTAATTAATACGTTCTCGTCACGTATCCACACATTAGCACTGGTTTGATCACTATTTTATATATCCTGATTTTAGAGATTCGAATTAGACTTCTGGATTTAAAAGAGGGTTATATATACATAAACATCAGTTAGCTACCTAAATATTCCCTTTTATATTTTATGTAACAACATTACCTACGGCATCTAAGACGCTGCAATCTTTCAAAATTATATGGCTTTATTGTTCCGTTATGCCCTACTCTCGATCCTCTCTTTTGTATGTTAAAGAACATTTATTTAATTTTCTCATTAGTGACTATTAGACCATCAGTCAGACTATCAGTCAGTCCCACGGATTCTGGGGGGGGGGGGGGCAAAATTCTGACATATTTTAGAAAACCATCTAACAGATATATATATATATATATATATATATATATATATATATATATATATCTCTAAAAATTGCAACTTTCAATGCAAGAACCCTGCTATCAGAAGAAAAATTCATAGAAATGGAATCTGAACTTGATAAAATCAATTGAGACATTGTTGGAGTCGCTGAGGTCAGGTTCAACATGCCCTCAAAAATATGAAAAATAATAGAGCTCCGGGGGAAGATGGTGTAGTTATTGAGACAATTAAACTAGGAGGTCCACTTTTGATGTCCCGAATCCAAACACTTTTTAATCTATGTCTGCATAGTGAAAACATTCCAAGTAAATGGAAAAAAAAAATGGAAGAACAAACGACCATTTGCAATGCCTTAAAACTCTAGTTGAAAAGTCTATCGAATATAACAGACCCCTTGCTCTTATCTTTGTCGACTTCCACAAAGAATTTGACACAGTCGAAACAGTTGCTATCTTAAAAGCACTATCAGAATGCAGAATAGATCACAGGTATGCAAATATTATTCGAAATATATACGAAAATGCGACAACAACCGTTAACCACCAATGCACTGAGAAGATAAAAATTGGCAGAGGGGTGCGGCAGGGAGATACCTTGTCGCCAAAACTATTTATAACAGTTATGGAGTACGCATTTAAAAGGCTAGAGTGGGAATCAAAGGGTATTAGAATCGATGGAAAGATATTCAATCATCTCAGATATGCCGATGATATTGTTCTCATAACAGACAACTTAGGAGAAGCCAGAGTTATGCTACAACAACTACAGCAAGTAACCCAGAAAGTCGGTTTAAAAATAAACTATGAAAAAACAAAAATGATGACCAATCTCGTCCCCAATGAGTTATTAGAAATCGAAAAGTCGCCCATAGAACTTGTGGAAAAATATGTGTATTTGGGTCACTAAATAAGGTTAACGCTAGATAACCAAACATGCGAGCTACTTAGAAAAATAAGTCTGGGTTGGGCTGCATTCGGAAAAATGAGAGACGTATTTAAAACAAATATACCGATCCATTTAAAAAGAAAAGCTTTTAACCAGTGCGTTCTACCAGTCCTCACATACGGAGCAGAAACCTTAACTCTCACAAAAACATCAGCCGAAAAATTGAGAAGGACACAACGAAAGATGGAGAGATCAATGCTTGGAATAAACTTAAGCAATAGAATAAGAAACGAGGAAGTTTGTAGACGAACCGGAGTGGAAGACATTATCGAACATATTACAAAAAAAAAATGGAGATGGGCAGGACATATTGCAAGAATGAAAGACAACAGTTGAACAAAAAAATTGGTTGAGTGGAGACCACGGGCTGACAAGCGAAGCCGAGGAAGACCCCCAAAGCGATGGACCGACGACCTCAAAAGAATCGTGACCAATTGGATAGCAGAGGCGCAGAACAGAAGCAGATGGAAAAGTCTAGAGGAGGCCTATGTTCAACAATGGACAACTCAGAGCTGATTGATGATGATGATGATGACTATTAGACCGCTTTTTTTTGCTGCTACTAGCATTATTTTAGAGCATTCTATTATTTAATTTATGGATTAAATCCGGATAGCAAATAGATATTCTTCACTTTCTCGGAGAAATAATATTCTAACACACAAAATCCTATTAAATTGTCCAACAAATTGTCAGGAAGGTGATTATCAAGAAAAGAAGTGACATTATTGATTTGAGAAATAATAAATTTAATATCAGTGTGAACCTTAGAAATATGGAAATTAAGTAATCGTATATCATAAGAAATCATTGGAACTCCATCCAACCTAACTGTCCTGTATCCTGGGATGTATTTGCAGAACTTTTACAATTAATATTTGACACTAATTTTTTGGTCTTCAACGACAAATATTACCTTCAAATTTTTGGGACACCTATGGGTTCCTCAATCTCTCCCATCCTGGTTAATTATGTACTGGATGATTTAGTATCTGACCGGCGTGGTCGTTTAGATTTCCAAATCCCTTTTATTAAACGGTATGTTGATGACTTATTACTAGCCTTACCTCCAGACAAGATTCAGGCCACCTTGTCTTTATTCAATGAGTTTGATCCTCATTTACAGTTCACTGTTGAACTTGAGGACTCTAACACAAATAGTATTCCCTTCTTAGACATGCGTGTCATTAGAATGGGAGATAACACCCTTACTACAAGTTGGTACAGGAAACCAATGGCCTCTAATAGGTTTCTCAACTACCACTCTTGTCATCCCTTTAAATATAAATTAAACCTTATTAAAGCTTTAAGCTGCAGGCTAAATAGACTGATACATCCGATTAATCGAAGGGAACCCTTTCAATTACTTAAAAATATTCTGATTGAGAATTCCTATCCATCCTCCCTTATTAATAAATACCTTTATGCTCAAAGTTATGGTTCTTCTTTAAATGACATACCCAATGGTGACCAACTCAGAATAATATCAAATAATTCAATTAATAACACTGTTCTGCCTAATACTGTACTTGGGAATCCAACTACCCATCACTCATCTTTACCTTATTTTCCTCAAGTTACTGAGAAACTCGTTAAACTGTACAAACATAACAACGTACCGGTTAAAATTGCTATTAAGAATGCTAAGACTGTCAGGAATTTGTTTTCTAAAACTAAAACACCTGTCCCTTCTGGAACAAGTTAATGCAATATATCATATACCTTGTGCTGAGTGTGACTCATGTTACATCGGTCAGACAGGGAGATCACTGAGAGGGCGTCTTACGACACACCGCAGTGATATTAATTTATCTAAGCATACTTGTGCTCTTGCCCAACATGCTATCAACACTAAGCACGAAGTAAACTTCAATTCAATTCAATCAATTTAGTCATCGAGAAATTTCACAAATACTTGGTTAATGTAGTTAAATATTATACGGTGGTAATTTATATTACTTGCTTTAATTATTTTTAAACTTAAGTTAGTGTCTGTTATAAGCTTGGAAAAGGCAATTTTTATGTATTAGTATTTTTTTAGTGCATTCCGATGTTTCGATTGCTACGTTTTATGATGTACAATATTTGTTTCATAAAGTAGTAAAATTTAAATTATAATAATTTATAAATCAACCTTAAAATTATAATTTTTTACACTCTGAGATAGCGCG